>NC_051176.1:126221649-126521649 GCF_013339695.2 Rhipicephalus sanguineus
AAAAGAATAATAGCTGCTCATTTAGACGTGTATGTCTGTATGCTTATGTAGCGCTATAGAGCTGCTACTTCTGAAAAAAAAAGCTGCAGCACTTGTGCTTGAACTACTACAGAATGTTTTTGTGTATAGCTAGTGTTGGTGCTGGCAATAAATCTTGAATTCTCAAGCACAGTTTGTATTAGCTGCTGTACTAGCCAAAGCTAAGGATGTTGCATGACAGCTGATATTTAAATAAAGGTGTGCGTAAAGCTACATGGTATGTAACAGGGGCGTAGCCAAGAGGTTGGGGGGGGGTCTACCAAGGGGGTTGAGGGGGGGGGTCAAACCAAAATTTTCAATTTTGCTTGCGTATATATACACACAGACAAGCAAATGCATGCACGAACATACATAAAGCATGGTTGACTTCCCCCCCACCCTGAAAAAAATTTCTGGCTACGCCGCTGGTATCGAACATGAGGGAGGTTGACTGGGACACGTAAAGCTCAACATTTATGGGTGTGCTATTAGTGTGAAAGCATGCTTTTTATTTGCAGCTGTTATTTGCAATTATGACACTTATTGAGTATAAGAATTGTTCCTCCATATCTACTATTTAGTATTATACGTTTCCATGTCGTGTCCCATGATCCGAATCAAGCAGGATGCTACTGACAGCACATTTTTAAGACAGGTGAATATTTATTCCTAGAAGTCAAGATTACTGCCCGAGTTCAGCCACTTTCAGCATTTTGCTAGTTTATACATTAAAGCGTCGTTGCTCAAAGCATACTCGACTGGATGACGTGGAGTGAAGTAATACTGGCCCTTGTCGCTCCGATCACATCTCGTAGCTAAGGAAAGAATCACTTTCACTCGTCGACAATGGGTGGAATACGAAAACAACCTTCAACCTGCCATGTTCCCCAACACAGTGCCTCCGCCAGATTGCTCTTCGGCGCTGATATGCGGTCAACTGAGGCATGTTGTAGAGCTTAACGTTCATGAACCTTCAAGGTGCAAAACAAGTGCATATTTAATTTGGGGTTGTTATCTAGATTTAACAGCGCCCATTAAATATTAAAATGCTTCAAGTTATTCTTTGCATTATTCAGTATAATTGCTCACATGATCCTTCTGAATCCTTCAGGCCACTTCTGACTTTTGAAGAAATAGCATGGTTTTATCCTTGAAAGCTGGATCATATTGTGACTTCATTCGATTTCAAGCATTGCTAGCTTTTTTTGATGCGACGCTTGGCAGGAAACACATGTTCTAACGGGTGATGCAAGCGATTTAATGCGTGGTCTTTCCGCGCCAGTCATGCACTACGTTTCATCGTTTGTGGAATCCAAGGGGAGCATCGCTTCCAACTGTCAACAACGAACGAACCACGAGAACGACCAACCTCAGACCTGCCGTCCTCCCCAGCATGACAATTCCACGGCATCGCTCGTCGGCGCCGTCAGCCTCGAGCTCGGGAGACTGCATTCTTTTTTTGCGAAGGCTCGTTGTTCTTTCGACTCAACAACAACGTTTCTTTATCGTCTATACTATACTCGGGAGAGAAATGAGCGCGCCCATTCTGAAAGCTGGTCCGTCGCCCCGTACGCGCTGCACTACACCGAACCCATCTGTTGCGCGAATAAGCGATTATGTGTTTTAATCCGATACCCTGAGATGAACCTCTACACAATACGGTCCGTATAAACGCACCGACATCAACGCGATGCTCGCGAAGGACGTGGGAGACTGTACTTCGCCGAGTGGAGATGAGATCAGCTGACTTCCACCGCCTGTACTGCGTCAAACATCGCAGAAAACTTTTCTTTGGCGGCTGGTTGCACATCAGGGCACGTTCGGCTGCTGTATCATGCCGGCAAATGGAAATGCACTCGGAAACGCATCGTTCATTGTTCACCTCTGTCTCCGTGCGGGATGCGCAAGCCGTCGGACGAGAAACATAATTCCGCACACAAACTGACTATGACTGCCCGCGAGGGTTCGCTTAAGGTCGTGCACTCGTATACACACGCGTTACACGCGAACGATGCCTCTCATATATGCAAAATTATAGCGTTGTAGCCGATCGTAAAATCGTCCAAGATAACGTGAAGTGCATATATAAAGCCGCGGAAGTCCACCCAGATCGTGTGGTGCGGTGGCGTAGTGGTTACAGTGTCTGCTTGTCGCGCGGTTGGCCTGGGTTCAAATCCCCGTGGTGTAGCGTGTGTGTGTTGATACATGGTTTGTGACTCTCTGTGTAGTGTTCTTGTGATGTGTAAATGCATATTCATGAGTTGGAAGGCTGAAAAAAAAAAGAGGAACACTGCAGGATCAACTACAATGTAGCAGATTTTTTTTTTTAGAAATTTGCGAAAAGTACCACATATATTTCGACCGCATATTGAGCTGCATATAAGCCGGACAGATTTGACCTGAAATACCGCTTAACCAAATCGACGGTATGCGTTACTTTAAGCGGTCACTTTTAAACGGCCTTCTGGCAACGAGATGGTCTCGCATATGGAAGAGCCGCATAAACTTTGGCCGCATAAGAAAGAGCCGCTTAGCCAGGGGCCGCATAAAAGAGCCGTATAAGTAGGCCACTTAAAGAGCCATTTATAAGCGTCGAAAATTTGACCTACTTTCCGCCATATATGCGTTGTTTTAAGCGGTCGTTTGCTAAGAGTGTACTGTGACTCACTGTGTGTGTGCTGTGTTATGGGCTGTCTTTCCCTATATTTCCTCTCTTTCATCTCCATCTTGCAATCTCCCGATCCTATTCCCATGTATAGGATAGCAAACCGGATATCATAAAGTGCTTATTCTCTCTGCCTTTCCTTCCATACTATTTTTTCTCTTCTTGATGGGTGATCTTATTGATACTTCTTCAGTACTTGAGTTAACGTGAAAGTTTACTCAACTATACGTCAAATGAAGTTTACTCTTCATTCTTCACGTTTACTTCAGGGAACACAAAAACCATCCGGTTCCATGCCGTGAGAACTGTCGAACAGCGAAGCAGCCCCTGCATTCATCGGGCATTCCATTTTCCTCCCAAGTTTCGACAATGTTTTCGCTAAGCATTTCATATCGCATGTAGCTCGCTCGCGATAAGCGTCTCTCCTAGTAAGCTCGTCTTGGCACCGGTGAAATGACCGGCAGCGTTCTCGCCGTTGTCTCGTCGCTAGCGCTCGGCGTCTCGGGTGCACCACGGCCGTTCCACGAATATGACAATGTCGGGGCGAGAATGACTCTCGCAGACGCGCGCGTGATTCGCTGCGAAAGGAGAGGGACGACTAGCCCGTGTGGCCACACCCCTCTGGCATGCATATGATTATAGTAGGCCCGTATTCAAGAATAAAACTTAAGTTTCGCGAAAACTTGACTTATGAGAATACGAGAAAAGTATAGGTCTCAGATAAGTTCGGGGAAAGTTTCAAAAACTACACTTAAGGCTCACTTATGAAAGTACCCCTTTTCTCTGCAAGTAAGGCTCCTGGGAACGAGGCTACCGAAGTTTTCATACTTGTTTCATTAAAAAAAGCAAGGCACCATGGCAATGTCAGTGCTACCTAAAGTCGCACATGGGCAACAATACGTCACCTTACGGGTTAAGAGGACTGGACAGGCGCTGGAGAAAAGCACAGGCATTGTTTTTCAAACGTAACCGTCTGTGCGGTTCGCAGCGTTGTGATATTCGCAAAATCTCATCGTCTCGGCCTTCTACACGCATTAACAATATGCCACATGTGAAAGCTGTACGAACTGCGAAGCTCTGATTCACCTGTGTTTACCTTGTGTTTATCTGGTGCTTATCTGCTCTTTTTAGGGGCGAAGCTTCTTAAAGTGGCACCCGTTCGTCCCTCGTAGTCGTAGTGGTCGTAGTGCGTAACCAGTCGTAACGCTAGTACCAGATCTTGACCTCCAAGGTGGTGCCGGTGGGAGATTTTTCCTGTGCGTTGTTGAACAATAAAAAATTCGCAGCGTGCGCGTTAACTAAAAGCCGAATTCTTCTGTCTCTCATTCCCCATTAGCAGCCATTGGCATGTTCCAGTATGAAACGTTAGTAGAAGTAGAAGTGTTAGCTAAAAGCCGACTTCTTCTGTCTCTCATTCCCCTTAGCAGCCATTGTTTACCTCCAAGGTAGTGCCTGGTGAGATTTCTCCTGTGCGTGATTAAACAATAAAAATTTTGTTCAAAACGCCGTTGATTGATGAAATAAACCAATGAAAGACGCCAGATGTTTTCTCAAAGCAAAACGAAAGAACGCCAGATGTTTCTAAGCAAAACGAAAAGACGCCAGCTGCTTAACGAAAGACGCCAGATGTTTTCTAAAGCAATGGTTTTCTAAACAATGAAAATTCACAGCGTACATGTAAAATTAAAGTGAGCTGCAAGTCGTCATAACTCATCGAACCTTTAGCATAAACGCGCCCGATCTCACGTCGGTGATGATGTACTGGGCAGAATTCACGGAAGATTCACGGTTTACCGATGAACCTCCGCAGCTTCGCCCACTCATCATCATTCACTCCGTGGATATGCTGTGATTTTTTTTGTTCATTTGAGTCTTTTGCTGTATTCATCTGCGCTTTATTGTTGTTTGCGTGTGATTACGGGATATTCTCTGTCCTTTTTTGTTATTTTCTTGTGATTATATTATTTGTTTTTGCGATTATCTATTTTCTGTTTTACGGTGTCCTTTCTGCTGTTTTTATACCGTTCGCTACTCCGAGCGCGGTGCGGCTAACTTCCGGCGGTGTTGTTTCGATCTCCGCTTCTTTTTTTTACGTAGACCTGTGTTCGCTATCGCTTCGCTGGCGCGGACAAACGAATTAGCCTTTCGGCGATGCTAGCGTTCGCGAGCAAGTGAGCGCTGGCGTTCCAAACGTGCAGCTTGCTCGGCTTATGTGCATCAAACACGCGTGGCGCCAACGTGAGAGAAAACCTGCGTGACGCCAACGCGAATAATAAGACGTCGACATGGCGGTCCCTTAAATTGCTCCGCAGTTTTAATGTCGGGGCCTGTTTACCGCCCTTTAATGTCTCAGGCCCATATTCACAAGCCAACCTTATCCTTATCTTCTGCCCTCCTTACCTTTACGGCACCTTAACGCGTTTCATAAACAAACCTTATGCCTCAATCTAATCTTTCCTTAATTTTATCGCAGTGAAAAGGTGGCGTTCGATAAGGTAGCCTGGCAGGTACTTTAAGGCGTCTCTTATGCGGCGCGCTATGGCCTATTACGCAACAAGCTTTACAGAATCGTTAATGAAAAGGTGACGTACGCTACCGGCATCTATATGTGCAATTTACGCTGCGAGGGCTCGGGAACAGTCAAAATTCCATGTAACAGTTCAGCGACGGTGTGTTGCTTAGCAGATTCTCGAAGCGAACACTTCGTGACCCCGTGCTTGGCGCTGGAAACGAGCCCCCACTACGTCGGTTTTCCCATGCCACCGCTCCTTCAGCTTATGGTAGCGCTCGGTTTCTACGGCGCAGGCACTTTTCAAATTCTGAATGGTGACTTGGTGGACATACCCTATCCACACTGCCCCGCATTAATAAACGATTGAAAGAATCCGTGCGCGTACGGCGCGGAAGCGAACGGGTTTCACTGTAGGATCAGATATTATCTCTCCCTTTGTTGCACTCATGTAGCCGCTGCTCGGTCCGCAGCCTCACTTCGCTGTTGCTACTTTGAGCTTCTCCCACTTTCTCAGGTTATCCTTCACTAACACCACGTGCTATCACAATTTTTCGCTATCACAATGCGACGCTTTCAAGTCGATCAGCAGCGCTGGATCTTCAGTAAAATTAAATTTTCGCCTTTCTGTCGCACTCAATAACAAGCGTATGTATGATCAGGGTTCTTCAATACTTTTACTGGTCATTAAGATTCGCCGTAACTCTATGGGGGAGCTTTGTGCGCTGCAAGCGGCGGCCGCGGCGCGGCGCTGCGTCCAGTCTATTGGCACCGGGCAGACGGCAGCGAAGGCGGCTGCCGGTGTCAGAGAAAAATATCTTGGCGAGTAAGCGCGCAGTTTTCGCCTTATGTCCCGCACTGTGCCCAGCGTGTTGTGCCTAAGGGTCGGAAAGGATGCTGTGTACCTGCTGCGTACCTAGGATTCGATCAGCATACAAAGGAAATGACGAAAAGGTGTCGATGCTCTGGCTGCCTAGAGAGAGCGAACGGCGGGAAATGTGCAAGCGCGCCATAGATGAGAATCTCGTGGTTTCACATTTGACACCCCGCATGTGTGTGTCTGTGAAAAGCACTTCGATGAGAGTGACATTGTTCGCGTGCACCAATGGCAAGTCGGAGGTGGTGTTGTGACGTCGCAGCGTGATGTTCCGAAACATTTGCCGGACGCTGTGCCGAGGATTTTCGACGGCATCTCGGCGTATTTGTCTAGTGCAAATACGTCCAGAGCTCGCCCACCTACACAATAAAAACATAAAAGATACACACAAGATATGTGCTGTACATATGTATCAGAGCAAACGTCTGAACTAAAGAAAAATATTTGGTTGCGAGTACTAATATGGCTGAAAAAATTTCCACGTTTTTCTTGAAGTTCGAAACTCGTTCTGCTCGCTTATTTGTGTTGCGAAAAATTTTCCCGCCTATTTGTGAGAGTGTAGTTTTGCGCCGACTGAGCTAAAGAGCATCAAACAAGAATTTTTTTCAAAGGACGTTTATGGGATGCACTCGATAAAATGGTATAATGGTATTTCCGGGAAGCTAGTGAAGTGATGTAACTGTAAAAATAATGACTTATTTATGTATATCGATTGTTCGAGAGCTTTTCGCACGAGCAAAATTGAATAAAGTTGCAAAGTTTGACATTTTTTTGCAGGAACAAGGCAAACTCAAAGTGTAGAAATGAATTATATAATGGTGGGCTGTTCGACATACTACAAAAGAAAAATAATTTAGTCGCAGAAGGTGCAGCAGATCGTCTGAAAAAAAATGCGAATTTCACTTTTTTTGAAAAAAGCTCTGTACTCAGCGTCAAAATCTTGCCTTGGCGGTCAGACTAAAATAAGCACGTACTTCATTTGAAAGCTCTGTGTATTAGCTGAGCATAGGGAAAGTTACAAAAAGGTATTATTTTTTTCACTTAAGAAATTTTTTTTTAAATCTTGTATCTCCACCAGCTTTTCGCCGACGTAACTCAAGCGGCATGAAGCATTCGCAACGGCAATCTTCAGCCCATGCCCACTGACCTGGGATGCAGACGTCAAACATGGTGCTGTCTATAAAGCAATGGAAAAGAAAATGGGGTTGCTTTATAGACAGCACCATGTTTGACGTCTGCATCCCAGGCGAGTGGGCATGGGCAGAAGATCGCCGTTGCGAGTGCTTCATGCCGCTTGCGTTACGTCGGCGAAAAGCTGGTGGAGGTACAAAATTTCAAAAACATATTTCTTAAGGTAAAAAAATAATACCCTTTTGTAACTTTCCCTATGTTCAGCTAATACATAGTGCTTTCAAATGAAGTACCGTGCATAGTTTAAGTCGGACCACCAAGGCATGTTTTTTGACGCTGAATACAGAGCTTTTCTAAAAAAGGTGATATTCGTAATTTTTTTTTTTCAGACGATCTGCTGCACCTTCAGCGACTAAATTATTTTTCTTTTGTAGTATGTCAAACAGGCCACCAGTATATAATTCACTTCTGCTCTTTGAGTTTGCCTTGTTCCTGGAAAAAAATATCAAACTTTTTCAACTTTATTCAATTTTGCTCGTGCGAAAAGTTCTCGAGGAATCGATATACTTAAATAAGTCATTATTTTCACAGTTACATCACTTCATTAGCTTGCCGGATATACCATTTTATTGAGTGCATCCCATAAACGTCCATTGAAAAAAATTGTTGTTTGATGCCCTTTAGCTGAGTCGGCGCAAAACTACAGACTCTCACAAATAGACAGGAAAATTTTTCGCAACAGAAATAAACGAGCAGAACGAGTTTCGAACTTCAACAAAAACGTAGAAATTTTTTCAGTCATATTTGTGATGGTCGGAAAACGCTGGATGATTTGGCATGGAATGACCCTATGACAACGGTAAAACGTTAACAAAGAAGAGGAGCAATCGGCGCGTCCAGACGAGGCGCTTTCTTACCGAAACTTGCACGGATATGCGTTCCTGTATTTTTCTTATTGTTTTGAGGAGCATACAACTTTTTTTCTTCTTAATAAACCAACAATGAGCTAGTAAAAGTTCATAGCCTCGGTCCCATGCTCGTTTCTTAAGACGACAAGGCCGCCTTCCGTAAGGCTGCCTTAAAACCGAATAAAGGCGAGTTTATGAAACGCACTGTGACCTTCTCTTATCCTTACACTTTTCCCTTCCTTACGAAAGGCCGCCTTATAGCGTTAAGATAAGGTTGGTTTGTGAATAGGAGCCTTAGTGTGTTGAGATGGGGAGCGCTGGTCCGTCCTCTTTGTTGGTCCGTGTTCTGGCTTGAGCTCCGTTTTACTTCCTGAGATGGTGCACTTCGATAAAAGGCAAACGCTTTGATGGGAGGCCTGTCTACAAACTGCCTGACGAAATAAGGCAACAAAAATATGAAGATAATTGTTTCGTCCTATCCCAAGAAGTAACTGTAGGCGTTGTTGAGCTTTTTCACAGTGGTGAGTAGTATACCACGCTACGTTAGCTGACATTACCGAAAGCTATGTAAATTACATCCGCCATAACATCTGTTGCACATATTTGCTAGCATGTTCACCAAGTCATGTATATTGTGTACATACATCGTCATGTACTATGTGAATATTGTGATAAGAATGTGTATGTTTGTCCTTAGTAGCGCGGGTTAGCGACACACTGTGGACTTGGACATTTCTGTTAAAGCGTTTTATGTATATTGTGCTTAGTCATTTTAGAAGGATTGAACGCGGGGCTAGTTGGTGACCGTACTTGAACATTCTTCAAACAGCGCAGCGACGACGTGGACGAATAGAAAAGAACCACAAACCACAGCGCTGACTCGCAACTGAATGTTTATTACAAACATATGAAAGAAGAAAAGGAAGAAAAAGACTACACACCCCTCACACCCATGTGACCTCATTTGAGCAAACAAAAACCGCAAAAGAAACAGCATTACATCTTGAAATGGAAAAAAACCGGGAACAGACCACGTGTACTCTCCAAAACATGTAATTTTAAGATACTGTACTATCTAGGAAAATAAACTCGCTATCATGTAGAGCAATAGAAGGTAGGCTAATGCATTGCTCACCCCTTTTCCTGATATTGAAAGCCTCATTTATTTCTCTTGTGATCTGGTCGCGATGCGCTGACAGCACCTCATCTTCATGAAACATAGGTGCGAAATGGCACAGCGCAACATGTTGGGACACATGTGAGTGTGGATTCTCTTGTAACGAACGCTTGTGTTCCAATAGCCTGATGTTGACGTGCTCTAAATTCTTCGCTCGGGTTCAGTAATTCTACACTATACTCCGTTTGATGCATCACGTGTAATGCTATGGAGGCTAGCGAGATTCTTGCAGAAGATTCGTTCGCACCAACAAATAGCACAATGTTATTATCACCTGTAAAACGATTTCTTTTCGTCATTAGGCTGAGTAACAAGTGCAGATACTTTGTGCCTCAGATGTAAACAAACCCCGTTATACGGTTATCAATAATTTCTGCCGGATCACTTAGCGTCTCTTTTTTCTCGCTTTTGGGTGTTTCACTTTCACCCGTCGCGACGTCTCACGCGGAGGCTCATGATCGGCTCGCACGAGCATTTTCAACGTCGAAAGCCAAGCGTGATACGCGCGTACTCACACATTTTGCTGACTGAAGTTCTTGCATAGCTTCCATAGCGTTACACCTTATGTATGAAACGGAGTGTAATACACCTCCCGATGTTGTATGCGGGTATACGTGCCATTCTTTAACATGCTATTAAGGACGAGAGAAGAGAGAAAGCGGGCGACAAACCCCTGTAACTCCGATCGTTCGTAAAGGATTCGAAAAAGATGGCTGATCCCTCTGTTATGGGAATCGATATAACACGAAAGTGAAATGTGTCGTCATAGAAATAGTTGGCTGTTTATAGTGCATTGGTATAGGCACCCGTCACTGACCAGAGGGCGCGATGGAGCTCTTATCGAACGCCTGAGTGTTGAGGGCACCAGCCGCCAGGGACACCAAGAAAATGAAACGCTCGCTGGACACATCGACGCGCTCAAGTGTCTCCCTTCTGGGCGCCTCTTTCAACGAACGCTTCCTACGTGCGTTCGTAATCACCTCAGGGATGTTGCCACCGCCTTCAATGCAGCACAAACGCGTTTAGAACGCGCTCTTTTCAGGCTGTGCCAAGGCAGCAGAAACGCTACAAACGCGTTTCAAACTCACTGCATTGAGGCGATGGCAAGTCACGTTCAAGTCAAGGAGCGTTTCTGAACATAGAGGATGCGGAGGATAGACACTCGATTTTGCTGCGTCTACTCGCTAGGCTGTGTTTTCTGGCGCTACCATCGTATCTCGGATACTGCATTGCAGGGTGCCTATATGAGAGCTTGTAAAATGTCTGCTGCTGTTTGGCAGATATAGAACCGCTTCCTGTGGACGCACCCACGTTTATGCCTAGTGGTACATCTCTATACCGACGACTAACGCCCATGATCACGATTTAGCCCTTGCGGTAGCTGAAACTCTAAACACGCACGCGGACAGCGCATATAGTGAATCCCGCGCAAAGATGGCAACAAGCATAATATTCACTGTTACTCGATATGCACTCCTCCAAAGCTTCGTGAAACGCGAACAGAAACGCTGCGCGCGTCGTGTCTTCCCTCTAGCCTGGCCGTTGATTCTCCCGTGGCGAGCAGAGAACGCGGTGCGACAGCCAGGCAAGCGTCGGAGAGCTATAATTTGATATGGATGGATGCCTTGAGCGAGGATTGGGCTAAAGCCGCCTCCTCGCGGTGTTAACGCGTTGATGAAGCCGAATGGGATGGTCGCAGCAACGGCCATTTTATTTTTTATTTTTTTAGCCTGGTGGCACACAAGTCACCGCCCATAACATCCTTCTATTCAAGAGCTGTGTGAAAAGAAAGTGTGAAAGCTAAAAGGCGTGTTCATGTAGCCTCCGCAATGTGTTTGGCGGTAGCTCAGGGGTCTAAGCGCCCGCCAGCCGTCGTCGCGGACCGAGAGGTCATGGGTTCGACTCCTGTGAACAGAACTTTGTAGTTTCTTTTCTTTGCCATCTGATAACGTTCATTTTGCTGACGTATTTCCGCGACGAAAACGCGTCATGAAAGATTTGATGGACCCCGGCATAAAACACTTTTGTGTTAAAATTTTGGCCACAATCGATTCTTGAGGCAATAAACTCCGATACTAAGGTCATTCGACGATTATTTGGAAAAGAGGTTCATGACTTCTCATAGGAGCTCGAAGACTGGTCAAATATTATGGGCAATCGTATCACAAATGATTATCTGGATGCATTGTTTTCTTCGAAAAAAGAAACCCGATCTGATATTTTATCATTTGGACATTTAACGTTGTTCACTGCCATGAAAGAAATTTACGGTAGCCGAGGTTGACATCCTTCCTTGTCGTTGAAAGACTCCGCGGAACGCAGCAGCTCCTCGGTACACTCACATATAACGGGGTACAGCATCCACTTCGCAGCTTGAACAACCTCAAGCACTCTGCAACCCTCGCTTTTTTTTTTTTTTGGCGGTACGAGTGTCCGAGTGACATTGTTGTTTCTCATCCAAGCCGATCCGTTCACGCACTTACTTCCGGTATTGCGAATATTGATAAAAATTCTCATTCAGAAAAAAAATCAGTAGCCCTTGACCTATTTGGAACGTGAGGGCAAGCGAAGCTTGACTTGTGCACGCCTGACGAACAACTCTTCTTTTGCAGAAAACCTGTCTCAGTCCATCCTCCGCCGTCGTCGTCGTCGTCACAGAAGTAGTAGTACGAGGAGTCACGCAGGTCATCTGACCAGAAGGGGCAGCGAATAAACGATTGAAGAAAAAAACGATTGAAGCGAAGTGATGATGGTGCTCGAAATCACGATGACGATGAGGATAAATAATGAAGATGATCGTGCCCGAAATAACGATGATGAATATGATGATCCACTCCCTCGGGTAGACACCGCATCAAGACTTCGCAGCCATCGCTGCACGAACGCTTTCTTTCTGACGAGTTTTCCCACCCTCCATGCCAGGAATTGGACCTTCACCCACGTGCAGCAGCGCTGTACTTCATTCGCTACTGGTAACGATGGCGGTCATGCGTGAAGCAATGAAATGCAACAGTGAAAGGCAACAATGAAATGTAGCAGTGTGAAATGACTCATGACTTCGATAAGAGATAAGATTGCCATGTTAGAAAAGGCTGATCACCGACCAGCCCAGGATCGAGAAAGCATCAGTTGTTAAATTGTGCGTACAAATACACGCGTGACTGGCGCACCTTCGAAGGCCGCATCTCGGTACGCTTGCCGGCGCCACAAAAATCACCGATTTATAAACGCTTCGTTCAAAAAGAATCCTTAGAGGGACGCATCAGTGCGATAGTGTAACGACAGCGAGCACTGTTTTATTATTTTCGCAGCAGGAATACTGTGCTTTCTTGATTATTTTACACAGAAGCTCTTTTTGCAGACCCTGTGGCGGCGGCGCCGGCGATCGATCAAGTTCGCTAAAACACACCTGTTTGACCACGCAGAGAAGATGTGACGGAAGGGGGAGTGATTAAATAAATGGATGGAACAAACTGAGTTTTCTTGGAGAACCCACTATCTCACAAAGAAACACCACAAATCGGGCTCTCCGAAATTTAGACGTCAATTCGGTCACCTGGAAAGCCGGCCGTAACCTGAAAAGCCGGCCGTCTACTTGGAGAACGGAAGCATGCAAACACAGTCCTCATCCCAAAACCCGCCAAGCCACTGGGCTATGAAGCCTGAGGCCGATCTCACTAACGTCCTGCAGAGGAAAGCTAGCCGAACATGTCATTCTGAACAGACTGTCGGAACACGTAGAAGAAAAGCAGTATTAACCCTACACTATGATCGCCTATAGGCCGGGTCTATCAACGCAAGATGCCGTGCTAAGAATAAAGAAAAGTCTGCTGGATCACTCCACACGAGACACCAAGGCGCTGCTTGGACTCGACGTGGAGCAAGCTTTTGACAACATACGAAATCAAGTCATTCTGACCGCCATATCTGAACCTTATCTTGGAACACGCTTCTATCAATACGTCAACGCTTTTCTGGAGGATCGAACGGCCACTCTGCGGATAGGCGAGCACGTCTTGCAAAGCTTTGACCTGGGCGATAAGGGAACACCGCAAGGTTCAGTACTTTCGCCATTCTTATTCAATCTGGCTATTGCAAAGCTCTCTCGCGCACTGGGTGGAATAACAGATGTGGAGCATACCATCTACGCAAACGATGTCACCATTTGGTGCACCGGTGGCAGCGATGCGGAATTAGAAGCCCGCATGCAAGAAGGCATCTTAGTCCCCGAAGCCCATTTCACCCCGATAGGACTTCGCTGCTCTTCCAGAAAATCCGAGCTGCTTATCTACCACCCTCCCAGACGAGGGCGCCCTTCAAAAGACTGGCGCAGACCCTTCCCTACATGCATAAAGTTACACTACCCGGACGGCAAACGCATACCTACGGTCGACAAAATACGAATCCTCGGATTCATCATCCAAAGTAAGGGCTCCAACTTGGTGATGATGGAAAGCATGACGTTCAAGATTGGGAACGCGCTCCGAATGTTTCGGCGCATCATGAACAGGCACAGAGGACTGGGCGAGGACAACGCCATCAGAATGTTCCACGCTTTTGTACTCTGTCACGTCATGTACGTGGCTGCGATGCTGAACTGGAAAAATGCGGAACGACAAAGGCTCGAAGTACACATACGACGCGCTTTCAAGACGGCGTTGGGGCTCCCCGATAATGCCTCCACTGCTCTCCTCTTACAGCAAGGAGTGCACAATCCCCTTGCCGAAATAATCGAGGCTCAGCACACGGCACAGATCGCACGCCTATCAAGCACCAAAGCGGGCAGAGATATTATCGTCAAGCTCGGCCTGAAAAATAATGTGGAAAGTGAAAACGTCCAGCAGTTACCTAAAGCCGTGTTCGAATCAATTACAGTGCTCCCCTTCCCGAGAAACGTACGCCCGATCCACAATCACGGAAGAAGACTCGCCCGCGCCAGAGCCCTCGCGGCAGACGCAGCGAGGTTTCCTGACCACACAGCTTTCGTGGATGCAGCGCACATACCGGGAAAGCACGCCTACTCGATAGAAGTAATTGACGGACACGGACGAACGCGCAACTCACTAACTCTTTACTCCAAGAGGCCGGAGGTAGCCGAACAAGCAGCGATAGCACTAGCTCTCACAGAATTGGGCTTTACAACAGTATATAGCGACTCTAGAGCAGCCATTCGTACTTTCGCAAAGGGCGGGATAAACAAGACGACGCTGCAAATATTAGGCGGACACAACATCAACGATCACTCCATCGTATGGTTCCCGGTACACATGGGCAGCTTAGGGGGCGGCCTGCGAAATCTCAACGAGACCGCACACGAGGTGGTGCGAGGACTCATCGACCGCGTCACTCCGGTTTCCCCCGCTACACTGCATATTGAGTACCGGGATCAACTATTCACATATAACGAGATGACTAAGCACTTTTATCTATGCAGGCGAGAGTTCCCCCTCCCGTATACGAAATTAAAGCGCACGTTACACTTGCTCCGGACTAACTCATACCCCAACCCCTGGTGCATGAAGCATATCGACCCAGACTACAACGGACAACACGTATGTCAACAGTGTCGTGAACGTGTACACTTGAACCATATGCTATGTGGTTGTGCATCGAGTAACACTTACGCAAAGAACAAGGAAAAGTGGGGCAAAGTGCTGAAAGGAGCTTCACTATAGAAGACCAACTTCGGGCTGTCCAGGAGGCCCGTGAGGCGGAGGAGAGCTTCGGGCTCTTTGTCCCGATGTGGGAGATGCCCTCTACACCTGGCACCTAGCCGAGTGTCCTTCAGGACCACTTTTTTGGCAACAAAGTTTCACCACCACCACCAGGCGGGGTTTGAACACGGGCCCTCACGGTCCAAAGACAAATGTCATAACCACTGGGCTATACAACCATTCTTGCACAACATGAATTTATGGCCCGTATTCACAAACGAAACTTATCCTTAACTTATCTCCCCGCCACGGTGGTCTAGTTGTTATGGTGCTCGACTGCAGAAACGAAGGTCGCGGGATCGAATCCCGGCCGCGGCGGCTGCATTTTCGATGGAGGCGAAAATGTTTGAGGCCCGTGTTCTTAGATTTAGGTGGACGTTAAAGAACCCCAAGTGGTCGAAATTTCCGGACCCCTCCACTACGGCGTCTCTCATAATCATATCGTGGCTTTGGGACGTTAAACACCGGATATTAGATGCGTAGCAGCTCTTTGACTAGCCTGTGTAACGCTGTCCGTCCGTCCGCACAAACGCGAGGCAACGCGCTTCCCTCGGCGCAGGTGTTAGAGCGGTGTCAAGTAGGTCACGCCACAGCTGGGCGTTGACGTCACGCACCCCTCGCACGCTTCCCTCGCAGTTGCGCGCGTGCGTCACTCCCTCACCCGCCGGAGCGCCGCAGCTTCCGGTTCCAACGCCCGCTCGCCTCCCGTGTCCGCGTTTCAAACAAACGTTTACACCAGTAAAAGCTACACCGAGCTTCGCTTCAAACGAATCTTCCAGCGCTGACCGCAGCACCCGCGTTAGCGCCGTTCAAGCCGTGACGCCACCCGTGCCAGGGCCTCCTCTATTTTTCTGTGCCTGGGCGAAGGAGCGGAGCGCAATGGGAACCGACCGTCGGCGTTAGTGCGGCATTTAGCCGCCGGGCGCCACCACCGTAGTAGACCAGCCGTCGCGTCGTCGCTCGCGGAAACGAATGCCGTGGCTGCATTACAAGCTTCTATATGGTTCAAGTTTCGGCTGTATTCGCGTTGTTGAAAGTATAAGGAAAACTTGTAAACTGGAATCATGAAGCACTTGTCGTTCTGGGCAACCAGCCCATTTCGAAGGCATGTGTCTTTCGCGGCTATTTGATCGAGACGCTCGCGCGTCGTCTGCTAGCCCGATTCCAGAGAGCGCATGCCAGTGATGCGCGGGAAAATTCTTTTGTCAACGTTACGTTCACTTGACTGAGAGTCGGTTATTGACTGTCTGAAAGTCGATTTTCGAAAGCAGCATTTGCCAAGAGCTAATACTGAAAGCTTGGGCGCTTAAAGTTCCCCGATGCGTGCTACCGTCTACTGGTGTAGCACACTATACGCAAGCCATGAGTTCATGCGCTAAATAGCATGAAATGTTACGAAGCTGCTTCCAGTGACAAAGTACATAATGATTGTCGGTTGTTTCGCCGGTAGCGCATGTAGTGTCCATGGGCTCCGATTCTTCAGCTTCGGGACCTAATGTCAGCGCTGCATGCACATGGCGGCGATCGCGAGGCAACGCTGCTACTGGTACTACATGCATTCGTTGACTGTTCGGACGCAACACGGTCACGTTTAGGGATACTTGCCATGCTTGATTCAGTTGTTACCTTGGGCTGCAAACGTGAAGAGTAGTCTGCAAAGAGGGACGCTACTGCATCCTTCCTAAGCCACCGCTTCTTATATTCTATGAAATCTTCACGTCGTAAACGACGGTTGCATATTGTAGTGTAATTTGAAGATGTATTAGGAGACCAATTATCCCGGCTAATTACTGCAAGCCACCTCTACCGAACGCCAACGGCAGCTGGGATTTCATGGAACGACAGCCGAACAGTGTATAAAGGCGAAAGCCTAAGATGCCTCATCAAACGCGAAAATTGACCGTCGGCGGCGTCAGCAAGAGTGATGCAAAAATTATTTACGTAATGACGTCATCATATGACGTCACAGATCATAAAATTTTGTGACATCGTCGTGACGTCACATAACGTGACGTCGTCATATTACATCTTCGCTTGGTCAAAATGGGCCGATCACGGAGGCAGTGCATGCCTCCGCTGATGTGCAGAAAGCTTGCACTGCCTCCGATCCTTGAGGCTGTAAGAAAACCACGTTAGGCACAGAAATATCTCGGAGGGAGGCAGGAAATGTTCAGTACATTGACTAGAAGAAAAGAAGAAGATGGCTTTTGCCTTACAGTCGTCTTAGATGAATGCATAAGGGACCCTGTGAGATTTCTTTTTCTTTATCGATAAAGGCAAATAAAAAAAAGACAATCGTGATTTCTTTCAGTTCCATTTGCAGAGTGGAACACAACAGTATGACATACTAAGGCAGTGAGGCGGTTGCAACAGACTGAAATAGAAAATAAAACGCGAATACTATCAAACTCGAGTGCAAGTATCGAACCGACAGCACTGCCTGACAGTCTGCCTGCGGAATACTTGCAGCGGGGATGGAAAGACACGCGAACATGTGGCATCTGCATTCTTTGCTGTTTCGCATCTATTTTCAAGCGGTTATAGCCTCGATGATTGATGAGAACACGACGTCATCCATGACAAAAGACCATCTAGCATTTTTTTTTATTGCCACCACGGTTAGAGCGTGATGAAAACAGCGTGCCGCTATGTTCGCGTTTCGTTCCATCCCCCTGTACCTGTGAAAGCATGCAAGAAGCACAAATGCAATTAAACTCGGATGCACACACGAATTCGTGAGCTTCGTGATACGCGCGGCCGTTCAGCGCCAGCTTCCCGTGGATGGATGGATGGATGCTATGAGCGTCCCCTTTATAACGGGGCGGTGACATGTCTGCCACCAGGCTCGAAGGATAAAAAAAAAAGAAAAAAACTTCCTTGTTTCATGTTGTCCTAATGCCTTATCTACATTGATTAAATCTATGTTATTATAACAAAAAATATAAATTCACAGTCCATCTCTCTGCCTCTTAAGGCAGAATAACCTTTTTTCCCCCAATTATTTATTTTTGTACTTTATCTCTACTTTTCTGCCACCAATACTCTAACCGTCTCTTACTTATTTCTATGGCGGGCGTGTTCAGCTTTCCATTGTTGTCCCTAAAACCCAAGGCTTCATGTAGACTCGTGCCCACACGTATACCTGGGTGAATATCGCCACATTCAATCAGTACATGTTCCATCGTTTCCTTAGTTCCCCCGCAGCATGTACATAGTTCTTCTTCGTTACTGAATCTCGCTTTATAACTACGCGTTCTCAGGCAGCCCGACCTTGCTTCAAACAGTAAAGCGCTTCCCCTTGAATTATCATAAAACCTTTCCCTCCTTATTTCGTTTTTTCCTTTTCGGTAGTTACTCAGAGCCGGCTTCTTTTCCATCGCTGTCATCCAATAAGTCTTCTCCGCCTCTCTGACCTTCCGCTTAATGCTCCTTGTTGCCATATCGCCCGCACTGCCAGCCGTATATTTACTGGTGAGCCTCCTAGTTCTTTTTCTCCACTGCGTGTCAACGCTTTTTCTATACAAATACCTGAAAACCTTCTCTGCCCATCTACTCTTCTTCATTTTCCTCAGCCTCTCTTCGAATCTCATTTTGCTCTGCGCTTCCCTCACTTCAAAGCCTGTCCATCCCATATCACCCTTCACCGCCTCATTTGTCGTCTTCCCGTGAGCGCCCAAGGCGAGGCGGCCCACCGTCCTTTGATTTACATCCATTCCTGATTGCACCTCTGACTTCATGCACACCACTGAGTTCCCAAATGTAAGCCCCGGAACCATCACACCCTTCCACAGCCCTCGAAGCACCTCGTACCTATTGTATCCCCATAAAGCTCTGTTCTTCATAATTGCAGCGTTCCTCTTTCCCTTTGCTACCGATGCTTTCTCTTGTACCTCCATATATCTATCCCCCTCATTTACCCATACTCCGAGGTACTTGTACTCGCTTACCCTCGGTATTTTTTGGCCCTGTATTAAGACCGTATGGTCTCCGTGATCATTGAATATCATCAATCCACATTTTGTTGCACTAAATCCTAGTCCTAGAGCCTCACACTCCCTTCCGCATATATCTGCCAGTCGCTGTATATCATCTTTACTGTCCGCAAATAAGACAATATCATCAGCATAAAATAGACCTGGAAGCTTCTGCTCAACCATCGCTCCGACCTGTTTGTGTGACAAATTAAATCCAATGTTGCTACCTTCTAGCGCTTTTTCCATCCTCGCCATGTACAGCATGAATAACAGCGGGGACAAAGGGCATCCCTGTCTCAGCCCCTTGCTAATTTCAACGCTGTCCTTGCTACTTATTCCTTCCCATTCTATACAAACTGTATTTTCTCGGTATATTTCTCTCAAAAGCTGTACACAGTCGTCACCTATGCCCACTTCCTTCAATATATCCCACAAAATTTCCTGATTAACGTTGTCATACGCCCCGGTGCACAGCGCCACCACGCGGCAGCGGCGAGCGGACGCGGAGCGCGCGCTCGACGGCCCGAGGAGAGCGTTCGCCCAGGCACTGAAAAATAGAGGAGGCGCTGTCCCGGCGCTGGTGTTTCGATTTCCGCTTCTTTTTTAAGTAGACCTGTGCTCGCTATCGCTTCGCTGGCGCGGACAAACGAATCAGCCCTTCGGCTCCGCTCGCGTTCGCGAGCAAGGGTGCGCTGGCGTTCCAATGGTGCCGCCTGCTCGGCTTATGTGCATAAACACGACTGGCGCCAACGTGAGAGAAAACCTGCGTGACGCCATCGCTAATAATTAGACGACGACATGGCGGCCCCATAAATTGCTCCGCAGTTTAAACTGGGAGACCGTTTACCGCCCCTTAATCTCTCAGTGTGTTGAGAAGAGGAGCGCTCATCCGTCCTCCTTCTTGGTCCGTGTTCTAGCTTGAGCTCCGTTTTCAGCCCTGAGATGGTGCGGTTGGATAAAAGGCAAACGCTTTGATGGGAGGACTGTCCAAAAACGCCCTGATGAAATAACGCTACAAAAATATCAAGATAACTTTTTGTGATATCCCCAAAAGTAACTGTAGGAGTTGTGGAGCTTTTTTCACAGTGGTGAGTAGTAGACCACGCCACGTTAGCTGGCTCCAACCACACCCGCGACAGCACGCAGCGTCGTACAGTTATGCATTGTTGTATAGGGACTGTTGCCAAGTGTTCGTAGCGTGTTTTGATGGAATAACTTTTAGATGCGAAGCATTTTATAGCGGAGTTCAAACCGGTGGTGGTGGTGTGCGGCATGACCACCCTTACTGCGCATGCGCATACCCTCTCCGGACACCTCCTCTCCACTCCCCCTCACCGCTTCTCTGTCCACTTCCCCTCTCCACTTTCTCTCCCCACTTCCCTCCGGTTTCTACCTCTCCGCTTCCTCTCTCACCTTTCTCCCTCTCCACTCTTCCTCGGAAACGCGGGCTAGACATGCCGAAATTCTCTCCTGTGCAACGCCGCGATGAGTGCCAGCGCATGCGCGTCCCCTCCCCCTATCTCTCCTCTCCTACGCTTCCCCCCTCTCGCACGCCTGTCGACCGCGTTCCCCGCTCGCCCAGTGAGAATTAAAAGCCAGCCTAGAGGGAAGACAAGACGCGCGTAGGGTTCCTCTTCGCGTTCCACGACGCGAGGTCAGTAGCATGCCCAATGAATGGCAACGGAACGCGATCGTGCAAGTGCTCCGGCTTCACATCGCCTCATTGTCCCCTTTAGCAGGAAATGGTGTAATTCTTTTCTAAACACCGTTATGCAAACTACACCCATCATAACATCTGTTGTACATATTTGCTAGCATGTTCGCCAAGTCATGTATATTGTGTATATACAGTTGTGAGTAGTAGACCACGCCACGTTAGCTGGCTCCAACCACACGCTCCCTGCTCTTGATGGTCGCACAGTTATGTAAACTACACCCACCATAACATGTGTTGTACATATCTGCTAGCATTTTCACCAAGTCATGTATATTGTGTATATACATCGTCATGTACGATGTGAATATTGTGATAGGAGTGTGTATGTTTGTGCTTAGTAGTGCGGGTTAGGCAGACCCAGTGAACTTGGACATTTCTGTTCAAGCGTTTTATGTATATTGTGCTTAGTCACTAGTGTGTTTTAATATCCTTGTTCTATAGACACTGTTTCCAAGTTTTCGTAGCGTCCTACGATGGAATAACCTTTTGTAACACTCTTTGTGTCCATGTAACTGAAGTCTGTTTTGCCGTTCTTGCAAACGTGTGTCTAGCAAGCAAATCTTATCTTAAATTTTTATTGATGTTAACCGTCTGTGATGTAATAAACTTTTCTAAACACAGGTTGAAGAATGGCTTTTTAAAACATCACTGATATTGTATAGCGCTACTAATCGACGGGACCAGGGCTGGGCAAAGATACTTTGAAATTGTATCGCGATACGATACAAGATACCCAGGCAAGAAGTATTGGAGATACAGGTACAAGATACTACTGCAATAATTGTATCCGATACGATACTTGCCAAATGTATCTTAAGATACTTCGATACATTCGCAAATTTGTTATTATAGACCACCATAATGTAATAGCGAACTCCTATGCACAAAAAGGTTTGCTTGAAAATTTCTTTAATGTGACCAGTTTTGTTTCACTTTAATGAAATGTCTGTTAGTATCTCAAAAGTTTTCTCCTTCTTGCTCAAAGTGCATTAGTTTACTTCCGACAGAACTTATTGGGGTTTGTTTCGGCTGCTTCACAGGACAGCTGTTCACTGACAGCGGCTCTTGCTTCTCATTTTTGTAATTGATGAGAGTCGCTGCTCAGCTTGCCGACCAGGTAGCCGGTCGCCATCTAATCACAAGAACTTCAATAAGAAGCCTTCGCACGATGGCGCAAATACCGGTGTGGAGTTTTACCTTGGCTGTAAAAGACCGTTTACGCAATACCGAATCACCGGTGTACAGCAGCGACAACGCTGCTAGCGACATTTTTCGTGACGCATTGTGTATACGTATAGAGCTCATAAAACTGCAATGACTTTTCATGTTCTACTTATGTGCTGGCGTAAAACGTTCGTTATCAATATACTCACTAATGTGCCACCTTTAGCAATTTTTCTTCAACGAGAGAACATGTGCACCCCAGAAATCCCTAATACCTATTGTATTATATGACGTGGTGGTGACGATGAAGAACGCGGCAGTCACTCTGGTAGAAACGAAACTGCTCATTGGGCAAAGTTGTGCCCAGATAAATAAGTACATCAATGTACAAGCAAAAGAACGCTGTACACTGATAGCGGCAATAAATGTCGTTGGCCTTCGGTATTCTGATCATGGGCGGAACGCGTGGTCACATCAGCGATCGAACCTTCCAGCGTTACCGCTGGTGCTCGCGTAAGCTCCCGAATGAACTACAGTGCTCGCGTCCTGCGCATAATTTTAATAATAATTGTTGAGGTTCTGCATCTCAAAACCACGATATGATTGTGATGGACGCCGTAGTGGAAGGCCACCCGGGGTTCTAAACGACCACCTGGGGGTTTTATACCACCTGGGGTTTTCGACCATCACTTGGGGTTCTAAGATAACGTGCACCTAAATCTAAGTACACGGGCCTAGAGCATTTCGCCTCCACCGAAATGTGGCCGCCGCGGCTGGGATTTGCGCGTAATCTTAACGGAACAATCTGAAACAACCGCGAAGCGTCCGAAACATCGCGGTGCGGCTTGAGCCGAGCACTGCTAATAATTTTTTTGCGGTTTAAACCCAATCACACCATAATAAAGAAATAAGAGCACGTGGCAGTATAGTTGTACAAATCGTCGCGGCACACCGCTGCTATTCACGCTGTTGCCTGGCGAATAGTAATAGTAAAAAGTAAAAAAATTAGGGAGGCCTAGAAAAGGAATACAAATCTATGTAAATAAAATAGAAAATCCGTTTTGTATCAAACATTTATCGTGAATAAGTATTGAAACATGACACAGGCGGCACCCCTAATAACTATGTCAAGTAAGCATGAGGTATCGTCAACTTACTTGTTAATGTAAGACAATAAAATATTTAGTGCCTATGAAAAATTGACTGAAACGGCTTGTTGGGACGCCCATGAAAAAAAAAACAGATCATTTCGTATAGCAATGTTTCTCGAATCCCTTTCCTATCAACTTTAAGGTGGCTCTTATTATTTTCATAATTACAATGCAAGCTCAATTTCGCTGTTTTACTAAGCAATAAGCAGGATGTTTGGTACTGTATACTCACTTCGCGCCCACATAATTATATATTTGCTTTCAAAGTCGCCTTGCCAGAACAGTAAACTCAAATGAAATATAAATGCGTAAACAGTTGCAGAAATAAAGCAGACAGTTCAAAGTAAGAATAAAGTAGAGAGCTTATTTTGGCAGCACGTTACAAGCGACATATTGCTGTGACCAAACTGGAAAAGAACAAAAACAGTTCAGAGCCCTAGGTAATGTACGGGACGCACAAGATGGACCAAGAAAGCACTTGTGCTAACAATCAAATTGTGATTTCAAAAACTCTTTGAATAAAGATAGCAGGAACATAATAATAATCGTTAGGGGTTTACGTCCCGAAACCACGGTACGATTATTAGGGACGCCACAATGGAGGGCTCCGGAAATTTCGACCACCTGGAGTTCTTTAACATGCACCTAAATCGAAGTACACGGGTCTCAAGTATTTTCGCCTCCATCGAAAATGCGACCGCCGCGGCCGGGAGTAAATCGACAGCAGGAAGATAGGGTACATGAACATATGTTCTGCTAGGTAAACGTTTCATCTATTAGATCTAGCATCGGTACAAGTGGTGCTATAGTTAGGATCTTATCTACACATAAGTCAATCGCATGTAAGTCGAACTTACATCCACAAGATCCTTCATATCGGTGATGTATGAAAGCCACGAGACGCAAAGCAACCCTATGCTTCAGATTTCGTAACGAAGGACTTCGCAGGGTAGCGACATCAGAATTTGCGCGATAATCGCCGCACGCATTGTGGTACGCGGCGCTGGACAGCGGATTAGGGTAAGTATCATGGCACTGGCACACGAAAAAAGGAAAAAAGAAAAAAATTAAGAAAAAAAGGCACGTGAGCTAAGCATAGACGTTCGCGCGCTTGTTCTGTCGTGATTACGCGAGCGCTGTCATGTTGCTCTACTCCACCAAAAGAGACGCGCACACCTCATCTCCTACCCTCACTGGTGGACTCTGGCGGAAAAATAAAATTATGTCACTGCGCTTAGTTTTATTCAGGCAATTTGTAGGCACCAGTACCAGCTTGAGAAGCGGAGTTGAGCCAGCGATTATTGTTTCGTACGGTGGTGTTTCTACAGGAGTATCTTGTATCTTAAGATACACGATACATTATTGAATGTATCGGAAATACGGATACAGATACTCGTCTTGCGAGACGTATCGCGATACAGATACAAGATACCCATAGAGTATCTAAGATAGTATCTAAGATGCATGTATCTTCGATACTGCCCAGCACTGAGTCCATATCAGACTAGGGGTGGGCGAGTAGTTAATTTTAGGGCCGAATCAAACTTTAGGGCCGAATATTCACAGTCTTTAACAATAACGAGGGGACATTGCAATTCCTTTTAACCGACAAAAAAAATTCCGCAATTATGCAAACTGAGATAAGCTTTTATACAAAAGCGACTAGAGCATTCGAGATATTTTGTAACTGTAGGTTCAAATTCAAGGGGGTACTCTGTCACTAGCTTTACTAGGTTTTACATAAAACCGAGACAAAAATTAAACAATGCTTTATGAATGAACTTCTTCATGAATCTCATTATGATGACAGCAGATTCAGGACACTTTCGCTTCAGCGACACAAGCAAAAACACCTTCATCCGCTGATAAATACAGCGTCGATAGCGCTGTAAAAGAATAACCCGCGTGCATCTTGATAATTCCATACACCAATCAAGAAAAATTATACCTCGCTGTTTCCACCTGTTGCTCCTTTGGGTTTTCCTCTGGGTGCTGATATTCGAATAGCGTTGAAAAATATTCTACATTAAGAATAGAACGCTACGCGATTCGTAATTCGAAATTTTCGCGAACTCCTCTATCAGACTATCTCGAATATTACTGATCGCAAGAGAACGCTCACGATAGATGTTTTCGTCTGCACACGGGGCGGAGGGGGCGCCTTCATCTTGCATCGTCCTGGCGGCCTACGCGGCTTGCCGAAAACGCTAGACTCTCCCTTGAACGCAGTTCTTTGTTTGGGTTATTCTTTCTATTTGCAACATTTGAATAACTTCCACGCCATCCTTTGTTCCTTTGTTCAGTTATTTCGTTGACCTCTCTTTCGACAAAGGCAAAAATATGCACGGAATGAATCATGTCTTGTCATACAGCGGCCCAGCTCGTGCTGAGTGTCAACTGGGACCTTTCGAGTGGGGAGAGTGGGAGGTTTCGTTCACACTAGGGAAGCGGCAGGAGGTTGAAAACGTCTAAGCGGACGGAAATTCATTTCCGCGCTTGTTCCAGATATGTCCCCATTTGTTCTGCCACCGCCGCTTTCGTGCCATCTGTCTACTGTTCGTAACAAAAGAAGCGAATGCATGCCACTTTTTATAGCTTTCTATTTCGTACCGAATTTCAATTATGCATGCAGAACACGGAAAAGAAATATTTATTGATCTTTCAAAAAAAGCTGTCGTTTTCAGTATATGCAGTGGCAAAAGCTACATAAGCGGACGCCCCGCGGTAGCGGCGCTGGTGGATTCTCCCGGCTCCGCGAAAGCGAGATATGTTGGGACGTGCCAACCCTCTGCTGCTGGACCCTCTGCTAATTACCGTCTCCTCGGCAATCCTAATTCATATCGGTCTCTCGAAGAACCCGCCCTTGTAGAGACTGTGAGTTTCGTCGTGTAGTTTGCGATTGCGCCGATCAGAATCTGAGCACCGAGTCCTTGGCATCGCGTGTTTACATCACGTGTTTTATCCGCTGGTGCAGTCAGAGTATGGCTTCCGCAAAGCTAGAAAACGCTCCGCTTCGCTCTGGCGAAGAAGCTTGACACCGATCGGGCTCGCTGCCTGCTTTCCCGCCCGCTTAGGTGGCGAAGCAAGCGGATTTCTAGTGATTTCTGCCGCTTTCGCCGGTTTCGAATTCTGTAATGTGAACGGGGCTGGAGAGCGGCGCCGCTATAATATCACCCCCCCCCCCCCTTTTTTTTTCTTTCACTAACTGCACAAACTTTCGGGACAAACTATGGCCTTCACGCGCGCGCTCGTGGATTCACATACATAAATCTCTAGACAAGACCGGCAAATTTGAAGTTTACTGTGCGGAAACGGCTGCTAGGAAATGCGAACCTTCTCCGTATCGTTCCAATTTTAGTATATCTATTTTGGAAGTGTATGTCCTTCGGAACAAGAGCAGAGGCTCTTGTTCAATGAGCTATAGGAAGACACGTAGCAGAGTTAGATCTAGAGAAATTAAGTTCGTAACCAAGTCAGAGAACATCCATAAGCCAGGTCGTTTTGCAGAGAAGGAACACAGAGCCGCAGTCTGACGCTTAACCGCTGTCAGAGGATGCTATTCTGAGCGCACGGAGTGACGCCACGTGGTTAGTGCGGGACAATAGTGACGTCGGCCTTGTTTGTCTCTGTTTGCGCATCCCCTCTCTGCGACTTGGGCGGTCACGAGATGAGAGGCATAATAAACATCCCCCAACGCAGTGCGTCTTTCCTGCTTTGCCAATTTTTGCCTACCTGCTAACATAAGAGCGCAGACCCATTTGAAGTTCGTCAGTGAAATTGCATTACCTTTCCACTGACCTTCTGTTACCTGTCATAGATATTCTGTCGAGCCACTCCCTTTAAAAAAAAATTGCATGTTAAGTGCAAATCGGCCAACAGAGCCCTTGCACTCTGGAGGGCAATTACTTCGAAGTGATATAATACATATGACAAGTTAAACGGTTTTCAACAATTTTTTCTATTATCTTTAAGTTGGTGTAATCAAATAAGGATAGTCAGAGGGGAGTGCAAACTTTCTTAAAATTTTAACGCAAGGTTTGTAACATAAAAAAAGTTGCTACACGTCGGACCCATGCTTACTTTCTGGCGCACGTTTCTGCAAAACAAATTGTCTTATGTACACAAAGAAGAAAAGACTGCTGACGTTATTGTACAATATTTTTAGAACTTAAGAAGGTTTACAAAAGTTAACAAAACTTACAGGGCTTTCGCACTTTTTATGCAGTACTTAAGTAACATATGCAATGTTGCAAATCAGTTCTGCGGAATCCCGCAAGGTGGCGGAAGGGTTAAGAAAGGGAAAATACACAACCACCCGATTGTAGCACGAAGCCACAAGGAAATCCTTGTGGCTTCGTGCTACAGTTGGGTGGTTGTCTATTTTCCATTTCTTAACCCTTCCGCCACCTTGCGGGATTCCGCAGAACTGATTTGCAATATGTGTCCTGTTGCTTCGAGTTGTCGATGAATTCGCCCTCGCGCTGCCAGTTGCTAGCTTCCTGGTTTGCTCAATTGGTAGAGCGACCGCCCCGGAAAGGCGTTGGTCCCGGGTTCGATCCCCGGACCAGGACGAATATTTCGGCAACTAAGAGGCTTTATTTCTGAGAAATCCGTATGGATTTCCTTGTGGCTTCATGCTACAAACGGGTGGTTGTCTATTTTCCCTTTCTTAACTTATGGAATGTAAATAAATGAGTTCTAAGCTAAGAACGAGCTGCGTAAAATAAAAAAAAATACAGGACACAGCACGGTACACCCACTGTTTATTGCATGCTACTGCGTGAAACTGAGAAAGCCGTTATACAGGCCATAGAGTTTTCTGCAGTAATTACTGGTTAGAACATTTGGCGTTGCAATCGGTCACCTACCATGGGGATGACGGGTGCACAGATTTGCCTAGTCTTCGTTCTCGCGGCTGCAAACTTTCCGCTGGGTTTGTTTATTACTGTTTTCTAGCTTCAGCGACGCGAATGAGATTACTAAACTACTTCGTTTCGTGCCGAAGGCAGTGGCTGAGATCGCAGGTGCAGCTTCGGCCGCCCGCTTTTATCGTTTGCAATGCTTGCGTGTCGAAAGCGTGGTTTTTGGTGACAAATTACTTGCAATAATGTTGGGCCTAACTTTGCGTATTTTCTTTCACGTTCCGCATAGCTTAACGGTGAGTTTCTGTTGTTCTTTTTTTTTACAGCAAAAACTGTTATGAGATCACAACAACAGTCGATTTTGGTGGCGCACTTGTCCGCCGCTGCCGGTGTCCGTAATCGCTATCGAAATGAAAAAAAAAAAAAAAACGTTTGAACTTCGCCTTCAAGAGTACAACGCGATAGCGTAATCGGGCCCTGTTTGCATCGCCTTCTCAAATGCAACCATTCCACAAGGAAACAAACGTCTGTGCGCGTAACATTGGCCGTTTCAAACTATCCTAAAATGCCTACTGCAAGCACAGTTGTGCAGTGCCCCCTACGCCATAATTCTTCGTTTTGCAAATCAGCGAAGGGCACACTATATGCGTCTGTAAGGCAATCACGCGAACCTACGCAGCTGCTCACTTTGTTGATGCTTTTGCTGCTGATGATGATTAATTATGACTGAGCGCTTTGTAACGGTTGGACCTTTACAACACCCACTCCTTGTGCAATTCACATGTTTTGATGCCTGGCGCGATTCTACGCTTCTGCCACGCAATATTACATGCGTTAAGGAGACTACTGACATTCATATAGTGTTTTTTTTTTTTCGAAGCAGTTTCAAGCAATGACGCGGTTCTGCGGTAGAACACCTGCTTGACACGCAGAAGGCCTGCGTTCGATTTTCACTCCAACCGAAGATATTTATTATTTATTTTATTTGCGTCTTTCTCGATTTTTTGGTCACGGACAACGCTAATTTTTCGCTCACAACCAACGACACCGACGCCGACCCCGACACCGGTATTTCTGCGAAACGAGCTCTTCAACGCTATTGCGTTGAAATATCTAGGATCGGATGGGACTTGAACCCTGACCTCTCTGCGTGGCAGTCGAGCATTCTTTGACCACAAAGCGAAGCCGGTGCTTGAAAATCCTTCGCAAAAGGACCCTATATAGGCGTCATGTCGGGCAAGGAATCACGTTAACATGTGTAGTATAGCGTGGTAGAAGAGTAAAATAACAACTAGGCGTCAAACAAACCGAATTGCGTAACGAGTGAGTCGTTTAGAGCTTCCATCCCACTACAAAGGGCTCATCCATAATTATTCATCTTCATCAGCCACAGCACAAAGTGCACATAATGCCTTACAGATGAGCAGCGGCTACCTCGCTTCTCCGCAGAATGACGAATAATGGCATAGTGGCTGCTTCCCTACTTCACAAAAATAATGATGATTTATGGCGTAGTGGGTACCTTGCAAACGTACTTGTAGTTGTTGCCCCAAGAGAGTTTACAAGGGGCTCCAGAAAGGCCGCTCTTCCAGCTTTCGCTTTTACTGTGTTGCGTGTTCCGCACAGGACTGGCGTTTTTTTTTTCTCTTTTCGCGTCGATAGCGATAGATTCTGTGCAAAAAAGGCTGTTCATGCCGAAAACTACAGCTCATATACGGCATTCTATTGCGCTATCTGATCAGTTCAACACCGAGCTAACGTGCCTAGCAGGCGCTGATTTATCGCGCCTGGCAAACACCAACTGGACGAAAAGCAGATGCTCCTGGGGCCGCATTCTGAGACGATCACTTTTGGAGATAGCGCTTTCAGAGCGCGCTGATTGGCTGCGTGGGTGAAGAAAGGCGGGCGTGTAGCCGCTTCAGTAATTGGATACATGACACTATACGTCACGCAAAACGATCAATCATTCGACACGCGAGATTATACGTCAAGCAACGCGTTGCTGTCAACTGATGATCTTAATACATCTGGGGTTTTACGCGCCAAAACCACGATATGATTATGAGGCACGTCGTATAGTGCAGGACTCCGGAAATTTCGACCAGCTGGTGTTCTTTAACGTGCACTGACATCGCGCTGTACACGGGCCTCTAGCATTTCGCCTCCATCGGAATGCGGCCGCCGCGGCAGGGATCGAGCCCGTGACATACGGATCAGCAGCTGAGCGCCGTAACCTTAGTGCCACCGCGGCGGACTATAGTGATCGCCTTGGAATACGGCCTCTGCATAGGACGCTTCAGACGCAGTTTCCAACGCAGTTCAGGAGAGCACCACTGTGTTCTTCAATGTCACGTTTTCAAGCGAGACATATAAACGCGGAGCGACACCACTATTCATCTGTGACACTGAGCAGCACTTTGAGCCATAGTTTGCAAAAATACAGTGGAGCATTCATTCATGCTGCCCTAATAACAGTGACCGACCGATGCAATGTTTAAAAGGTGCATCTACTTTCTTACTTACTTGAAAAACGCTATGCACAACTGACATTGCGAAAAAAAATTTTGAGTTTTATACTAAACTCCACTTAATATCTAGTATTTGTAGAGCTAAATATGCAGCTTAATCTAGGCACTACTGGGGGAGGCTGCATTGGCATTACCACATTATATTCCTAGATTCCTGAGCAATCGTATTTTTCTGATCACGTGAAGGCTATAAGGCTCTGTGCATGTAATCAAATTCTATTGAAAACTGCGCGTTTATAACGAAATGCTTCATCGTAAATGACCCGTTCTTGAAGCCACAAAGTCATATGGATGAAGTTGTGTGTATGCGCTGAGGGAAAAAGCTCATCTTCGTGCCACTACAAAAACAACAGAGAGGAAAAAAAAACATCTTTGACAGTAATAAAAAGAAATCAAGGGCAAAGTTGACAGGCACATTACGCCGGTCAAAACAAAAGGCAGATGGGGATGATGAGTTCAGCATGAACCAACTAGTCCGCAAGAAAGTTTTATAGAAATAAATGTAATTGTTCGCGTAAGCCGACAGCACAGACCAAAAAAATAAGAAACTTGGATTTTGAGGAAGTGCCCTAAAAATGAGTATTCTTAACAATTTTTGAAATCGTTCCATTGCCGAAAAATTGTTTCGAGTTCTTTTTTTTTCTGTTAATACGTTGCTCTGTGCTAAATGTATTTCGTTGCGACGTTGCCTTTCTGCAGCGTGTCCGAAACACCGTCTCTATACATGCGACTGAACAATGTATAGGACGCGTGACCGTGACTCCCCTAGCGATCTTTGCGATGCCACAAGCCTTCAGTCACATGCGAATAAGAAAAAGAGACGCGGCACGAGAAATGCTGGGGTTTTTACGTGCCACAACAACGATATGATCACGAGGCAGGCCTGTGGTGGGCGAATCCGGGTCAATTTTACCACCTGGGGTTCTTAAACTCCCACCTAAATCTAACTACACGAGTGTTGTTGCATTTCGTCCCCATCAAAATGCGGTCTGCGTGGCCGGCTAGAAGCCGCTGAATTTTCTTCTGTCATTATCTATAGTTACAGGTAGCAAAGCACGGCGCCGAAAGAAGGCCTTGAAAACTGCACGTGCTAAAGACAGCGGCGACTGTGTCATAGGCATAGGTCGGCAACTGCCTCATGAGTCGACTCACTCAGGCTCACTCAGACTCAGGTGAAGCTATGAGTCTGAGTCTAAGTGAGTCCGGGTGAGTAATATTTTGGTGAGTTTGATTCCGAGTGGGCCCGGTTGGAGAAAATTTTAGTGCGTCTGAGTCTGAGTGAGTCCAGTTGAGGAAAATACTGGTGAGTCTGAGCCTGAGTAAGCTCTAAGCGCGAAATATATTTCTTGAGTGAGCCCGAGTGAGCTCCACCTTTTGTTGCCGACATATATGCTCCTATCGACTCATCTTCATCATTACTATCAGCCTTATATTGGCTTACGTTTATACTGAAGTCTATTCACACATATCTAAGCACACTAGCATTCATGCACCACCTCAATATTGATCATAAACGTGAGTTAGGGGAAAGTGTGCCATGACCTCCTTCCGCAAACTCTTTCATGGGTAGTTCTTGACAAAAATATGCCGTGTAAGTCGTGTATTTAATAAAAATGCGCTTACTGGGTGACATATGATACTGATGGTATATGATACATGATGATAACTCGTACTTGAAGGTACAAGGCCAAAAGGCGTTTATGTGAGATATTGGCGTTAAAGAGGATTGACACCGTAATTGAAAAAAGGTAATTTTACTCCAACGGACTCAGGAGTCGACTCACTCAGGCTCACTCAGACTCAGATGAAGCCGTGAGTCTGTGTCTGAGTGAGTCCGGCTGAGTAAAATGTACGTGAGTTTGAGCCTGAGTGAGTCCGGTTGAGAAAAAGTTTAGTGAGTCTGAGTCCGAGTGAGTCCAGCTGAGGAAAATTTCAGTGAGTGTGAGTCCGAGTGAGCCCTCAGAACAAAGTCTGTTTCTTGAGTGAGTCTGAGTGAGCTCCAATTTTTTTGCCGACCTACGGTCATAGGCTACGACTGTGTTCCACCCCGTTAGCTCCCTCGCCCCACTTTTTCATACTGAAACACCCTGCAGAATTGCAGTACATATCAACAATAAGAAGCCCGAAAGGGGCCCCACATCGCCAGTCGAAGTGTGAAGGAATAAGCTTTGTTTTGTGAGCAAAAGAAGGTGGTCGTACTTAGCTGAGCGGCGTCCCCAGTGCAGGACGCCGCGGTATAAACACTCAGACTCAGGTGAACAACAAATTATGGCCGAGCTTTCATTTCTTTAGTTTCGCACCAAAACCTTAGCGCAATGTGTCGGTTTGACACTCAACGTATTTAAAAGTGCTTTTCCCGCGTTTCAGCTGTTTAGGTTGCGAGACATTCAGCTTTCATAAACTATAAAAATTTTTTTAAAGTAACTGCACAGTTCACCCAAAAAGGGCTCTTTCCTCCCACAAGGGATGAAGTGAGCGCACAAGTGCAAGAATTTGCACACGGCACGTACACCTCTGCAGTTCTTCCCTTGTGGGGAGGAAAGCGCCTTTCTTCGGATGAACTGCAGAAGAGCACGTGCCTTGTACAAACTTTTGAGGGTGAATGGCCTGCCCCCTCTTGAAGAGAGCGGCCATGTGCTATGTTTGTCTTTGAAGTGCCGCCGAGGGAGCGTCCTTTCCCCACCTTTGTCACGACTGGGGGGTCCCTTCTTATGTTCAGACCTGTCTTCCTCTGTTCCCAACTTTAAACGGGCGACACGTGCGACCTTCAGATAGCAGTTCGGCGTCGTCTTTGTTGGCTCATGGAGAGAGAGAAAACACTGCCGACTAAAGAAGAAACGCAAGGTTGCGGCAGTCTCACCTGACGCTGCGCCGTGCTCCCGACTGGGCTGCAGAAATAAGCGTCTCTTCCTCTACAAACAAACAACCACAAACAACAACAACAGTCTCACCCCACCAGCCTGAGCAACAGCACCGCTTCTTTGCGGGGACTGACTGAGTGTTTGTAAATGTTTTAAATGAAATGTAACCACCATTCCTGCTAATTAAAGTTAGCTTTGTTAAAATGTTCATAAGTGTTCGACCGTTCACTGGCTGGATAGCGGACGCTTTGACCCGTCAAGTGCAAGCTGCGAGACCAGCATAGTGAATCCTTTGTCCCACGTTGTAAACAGACGAACGGGGGAAGCGATGAAAGGGTTTGGCGGGTGCACATGTGTGGTGGGGAGTGGGTTGTTGCGTGTGTCCCCCACGGACGCGCAGCAATCATTTTCGGGAGAGAAAGGATAGAGACAACAAAGGGGCATTTCGGGATATTTCAATTCACTAATTATTTTCACATGCGAACCGAGCACATCGCCGACATATGATTGCATGAACATATATTACACGTGTACGTGTTGACATTTACGCTGTGCCGTGCGGAACCTCGTCGCCGCAAATCTGGGGGTGTGAAGACACCGTAGCCTTCCACCTGGTGACGCGGGCCTATTACACACAGATCTAATGTTAGCTTAGTTATTCTAATTATGGAGCAAGATCGCATATAGGAGACAACGCCACACCACTACTAGAAGCCTGCTGCATGACTTTCAACTTCGCCAGGTTTTACGAACATCATGAAAAACACTTGCTTATGAATCAGTAAAGGCTGGTGTGTAATATAAGGAATATTGTTGCTCTGACGAGTCAGAACGCGCAGCGCCCCACCCCATTTCTTTTCAGACGGCGCAGCAACGTGGCGTGGTGTAGTGGTTAGCGTTAGGGAGCCTATATGACCGGCTGTTTTAGGGTGATGTCAGCCTTTGACACACTACATGCCGCCAACGCACCGCCGCCCGCCAAAACCCAATGTTGCCATAGTGTGACGCCACGCTATCGCGCCATCTTGGTCCCCGCACTGCGTCTTCGCTCGGTTCTTGCTGGTGCACCGAGTAATCGTAGTCAATCCTCGACAATACGGCGCCGAATGTAGGGATAACGCGTTAAACGCTGCCAGCGAATCCCGAGGAACAGAAATGCCTGGATGTTGCGTATACCACTGTGCAGTAACCACAGTAGAAACGGCGTGCGAATGTTCCGCGTCCCAACGAGCGAGAGTGAAGCGAGACTGCCACTGCGTCTCATGTTTGCTCTGTGAGTACTGCGTATTTTGTTCACCGTTTTTTTTTTTTTTTGCTGCAGGACACGTTATATGTGTTTGACGGTGTTTGCGAATCCATAGATAACCGAAGGTGTCGTTGCTGCTTTCACGCATTCCGAGTAGGAAGCATATATACATAGGGGACGCGTCCGTGCGTCCGTACGGAGACGCGCTCGCTGTAACCTCCTTCGCGTGAACTCGCATCAGCGTCGCTCAGCGTTATGTCGCAAGAGTTTGTGTGCGGGCTGCGATATTGTATACACGGTAAGCCACTAAACGTGCAGATCACGAGCAAATCCAGTCACGGCAGCCCTTGTGGACAGCAAGAGCGCTTCGCGTAGCTCAGGGGAGCGGTGGTTGGGACCCTAATGGCGACGCACAAGAACTACGCCAAATTTGGTGGAAGCTGCCAACAGCGTGCCCAATACCCGCCGGTATTGGCGGAGTTTTTTAAGGCACTTTTTAAGATGTCGCCACCCTAAAATGGCCGGTCACGTAGGCTCCCTAGTTAGCGTGTGCGCATGCTGATTCAAAGGTCATGAGTTCGAATCGTTTGTGTTTGTTGCAAATTTTCTTAAACTTACTTCTGAATGTGATGTCTGTATATCGATTGTACATGTAATCACATGTGTGTATAAACCTTCAAATGTTGAGTAAGTCAATCGGGAAGTGATTTTTCCTTCTTTTTTCTTTTTTGCGCAGAAAGCAACTGTTGCTCCCTTGATAACAATAATAATAGCTGGGGTTTAACGTCCCAAAACCAAGATATGATTAGGGACGCCGTAGTGGAGGGCTCCGGAAATTTCGACCGACTGGGGTTCTTTAACATGCACCTAAATCTAAGTACACGGGCCTCAAACAGTTTCGTCTCCATCGAAAATGCTGCCGCCGCGGCCGGGATGCGATCCCGCGACCTTCGGTTGTTCCCTTGAAGAGTATCGGTAAGAAACAGTCGTTCCTCCTTTGGGAAGCGTCGGGAAGGAGTAACTGTTAGTCCCCGAGGAGTAACCGCGGTGGGGGCGGGTTCGCGTCCCTTCGCAGTTACCTCCAAAAAGGAGGAGTGGGAGTGACAGGTGAGGTACTCTTCTGAAGAAGAAACCTCGACACCCCTCGTCCTCATTTACTTCTTAGAGTGATGTAGTCGGTTACGACCGAGGAGTGAATAATTATAAACTCCACTTACAAAACCAAGGAGGTCGGTTCGAAGCGTAAGTACTTTCTCTCTGCTAATGTAAACCTTAGGGACATGGGAACATAAAAGTTTGTCTTTTCTGGCCAAAATATTATGTCTGGCCGAATACTGATTTAGCAGAGACTTTGTCTGGGCAGGTTGGTGCGACATTTGCAAAATATAACAGCACGAAGTACGGGACTAAAGACACAATACCACAGGACGAGTGCTGACTACCAACTGAGATTTATTTGATGAAAGTGCCTTCTTTATAGTGTCACATGTCACCACCGACAACACGCCCCACTCACGAAACCAGTAATAGCACCAATCATGAACGCTATCTCATAACAACCCTGAATCAACGCACAGTTAGAAACCGGAACAGGACCCACAGATTATACACAAGCGCATGGCAATTGTCGAAACACGCTTAAAGACACATTATCATAGTTTAACATGCAAGGGCAAACATCTCGTTAGAACACTGTAGCTGTGGTTAGAACACTACGGGAACACTGTTGAACACAGCACCCGTCCTGTGGTTTTGTGTCTTTAGTCCCGTCCTTCGTGCTGTTATATTTTGCGAGTACTGATGTTTAGAATCTGTGATAAAGTTTTCCGGGGCGTTCGAATTTTCTTTCTTAAACCAGCGACACAAAATATGCCTCTGTAAGACGAAGCACGACTCTTCAATGCGCAGAAGTGCTTGACGTCATGAAAATGAGCGAACGGATTGGCTGTGGCATCTATGCAAATTCTCGTTGCGTGGGATGGCGATGGTTGTGGGTGGAGCTTATAGTTATTGTCAGGTTCTAAACGGCTATAAAAGACGGTACAATCGAGCGCCGCCACCCGTGTTGCTCTCTCTCTCTCCCCCCCCCCCCCTCTTTTTTTCTCTCTATTTTCTTTAGGCTTTCCAAGCCTCCTGTCGGCGATGTTATTTTTTTTGCAGAAATAAAAATCCCACAACTGAATTTGCTTATCTCTTCTGTGTCCCTGTGAATGAGGTGCAGGGAGCCGTAGGGCGTAAGCGCACGATACCTCAGTGTGGAAGAATTACTGAACAAAAAGTTGGCGCATCTGTGTACCTGAAAGAAGTACGAAACAACAATCGACACTTGTATGGGTTGCTCAAAAAGACAGCTTCGCTGTTGAGCCAAATGTCACCCCGGGTCCGGGGATTAAACAACGCATTTTCAGGGCAGTGTTTCTGCCAACGAAACACACAATTAAGTACACGTAGCGCCGCGGCCAAGCAGAGGTTAGATTCATCCACACCCGATGAGTCAGAACCGAGTTGTAGGTTGTTTCGTCAATATCCCCATATTTTCCTATAGTTCGCATCGTAGATCCCGACCCATGGTATATTGAAAACACGGGTGTACTGATTTTCGCTAGGTGTACGATTAAATATATGTACTGTGTGTGTGTGTGTGTGTGTGTGTGTGTGTGTGTGTGTGTGTGTGTGTGTGTGTGTGTGTGTGTGTGTGTGTGTGTGTGTGTGTGTGTGTGCGCGCGCGCGCGCGTGTGTGTGTGTGTGTGTGTGTGTGCGTGCGTGTGTGTGTGTGTGTGTGTGTGTGTGTGTGTGTGTGTGTGTGTGTGTGTGTGTGTGTGTGTGTGTGTGTGTGTGTGTGTGTTACGAACAGCGAGAAATCGCGCGTTGCTGCTGCCTCGTCAATTGTGCACCCGGGCACAAAAAACGGTGCGACGCGTGAATCTGAAACATATTTGAATTTAGAATACCCTTAATTTGCATAAGGAGCGCGCTGTTTACTAAGGCGCCGTACATGCGATTGGTTCTCCCAGTTACTCCCGACGTTTTTTTTTTCGTTTTATATCAATCTTAGGTGGCCTATATCCATGTTCTCACAATGCACTTCGGCGCCACTTTAGTCGTCCACGTGTCTCTTCATCAAGCGCAGTGGATGGGACTTTTAATAAAAGAGATACGGCAAGCTCTGGAGCACAAAGGAGATGCGTTTTGTAGCGCGCTTACTTTTTATCGTGTAAAGTTTACGCCCAAGCAACTGAACCTCAAGTGTGACCTCCTGTGCCGGCACGTATCGAACTAGAGTATATACATGAGTCAAGCAGTGAGTCGCGAGAACCCCTTCTCACCAATCCACTTAGAAGGCGGTTTTACGAATGCCTTAATTCCGCAGGGGATTAACAAGCTATATAGGGGCGGCGGAAGCAAATCTCTCCGGAGAAGCGAAGGAAATAGCCCGGCAAGTGCTACAAAAAGCAAGAGAAGCGGGTCAAATTGACCGAGGACGAGGCCGCCAATCGCGCCATGAACCTCGCTGCACGGGATTTGTCGGGCGCTAGCTTACGCCAAGCTATGACTTTTCTTAAAGCGGCGCTGTCATGGCAACACGACCAGACACGTCCCCCAGTAGGGAAGTCGCGCCCCGAAACCTCCGCCTTATTTGGCGGGCAAGAGTGACGCGGCATTGCGTGTTGCAGGGAGTGCCGCGTCGGCATATCGCGCGTGGTCCACGATGGAGGCAGACGTCCAGCGCCAAGGCAACCGAAACAAAGGTCAGGACACTGGAGCGTTTGTCGCACGCCTGAAATATAAGAGTGCTTGCCTGATTTGTTTGCTGTGGCAAACCATAATTTAGCATGTTTCGCAAATGGGAAATAATTCACGGAAGAAAGACAGGCAGGAACGCTGCAGCGTATGCCTGCCTGTCTTTGGTCCAACAAGTCTACCCTTTCAGCTTGAAACGTGGAATAACGTTCGCAGAAATGGGCTGAGCAGTCAGAGCTGCCCATTTCTGTGCACAGGTTTGTGTTGTGGCTTCAGTTAGAAGCTGAGATGGCGTCGCTAGATAATAATTTTGGCTAACCACTTTGCGAAGTTAAATAAATGTACAGAGCGCAGTTACACGCAGCGACGTGCTTGAATTTGACTCATGGTATACATATGCCTGGTGCTTGGTTCATTCGGAGTAGCCTCGTTGCTGTGCGCAATTAGCTCTTTTCTTTTTTCCGTTTTGCAGTGCTGAGTTTGCTTGCGTGGTTTGTAAGTTGGCTCGGGCTTGTTTGTAGCCAGGTTTTATTGAATCATCCGCGAATAATGCTGCTACTGGTTAGCACTAGCAGGACTAGGACGAACCTCCACCATTGCCACTTTCTATGCGGAATTTGGTGCAGATTGGTGGGACGTGCAAGCCAACTTTATATATATATATATATATATATATATATATATATATATATATATATATATATATATATATAGATATATATATATATATATATATATATATATAGTTGACATTCCTTGGATCCCGTGATTAATAAGTAATATGAAGTGCAGGCGCACGTGCCAATCAAGATTTGAATACATTCGACGTCTTGACCAGTCCCCGGTCGAAACTTCGAAAAAAAAAGTTTGTTGTTTGCGTACGTGCGCCTACGCTTCATATTACGGCGTAGGGGAAGCCCAAGTTTCGAATACAGATTTGTTTCTTAATGCGGAGTAAGCATCAGAAAAAGAAAGAGAGCGAGAGAGAAATTATGGCAGTCTAAGTTAAAAAAAGGATGCTAATTAAATACCTGCCTGCATATAAGTTATTCTGAGGAAATAAAAGCAAAGCAGTACGGCAGCACCTTGAATATGTTCATCTAGTTCGCCTGCACTAAAGTGGTAAGCGGCTTTATCACTTCAATGCAATATTTTTGAATACGCTCTTCAAATAATAATAATAATAATAATAATATAATAATAATATAATAATAATAATAATAATAATAATAATAATAATAACAGACGAACCCGTGGTCGTATTGCAAGTGTCTGTTCGCAACCTGTAGTAATGTTTTACAGCGTAGTCTATAAGCTTCTATTACAATGACAGACGTTTTAATGAGGCTTACAAATTCATTCTGTTATGTATACTCATGAACTCACCGCACTTTCTGCAGGTGGCGGCTGCTTTTCTAAAGCTACCGTGGTGGATTCGCTAAAGGCCACCCGAAGTGCACTGCGCAAGCATGCGACGGCATTCACCCTCTGGCTGCACGCACCATGTGACCCGTCAAGCCTGGCCATGGCGCGGATCCTCTTCGGTGAGCCGCTACATACATACATACATACATACATACATACATACATACATACATACATACATACATACATACATACATACATACATACATACATACATACATACATACATACATACATACATACATACATACATACATACATACATACATACATACATACATACATACATACATACATAATGTCTACTGCAGGACGAAGGCATATCCCAATGATCTCCTGATCTCCAATTTGCCCTATATTGTGTGAGCTGGTGACATTCTATGCCTGCGGACTGCTTAATTTTGTCGCTCCATATAACCCACTGCCGTCCTCGGCTGCGTTTCCCATCTTGCGGTATGGCAAACACAGACAATGACTGTTTACAAAGGCATACATACATGCATGAAGTGGTATCTGGTGACTTAGGTGTAGACTAATATAAGCGGGAGAAGCCCTGAGTCAAGTTCAGCCTCGACTACTGTCAGCGGTACATTGTCCTCTGAACAAGAGGTGGAGCGCTTGTTCGAGTTTCTTCGGATGAAGGTAGAGTGCCTTGAATAAGGCGCGCGTATTTGCTACAGTGTTACTGCAGACGCGTACCATTCGTAACCAGAGCTACCGGAAGACAATGCCGCCGCCACAGTGCTTCATAACGAAACAAACGTTGCTTTCGCACACTGCTTCTGTTCTGAGAACAACCCTGAAACAGAAGAACGTACTAGTCACCTGAGTTAAGCAGAATTCCGTCACCGCTAATCGTCGATGAGCGAATCGCGTGTCAGCGTCTACAATGTACGCTACAAGATCTACTGAGAGGAGGTGCCAAAAATTCTTCGGTTGCGTCACTGGATGTCGCTACGAACCCCACAGCTCCTGGACTTGCCACAGAGTTTCTCCCTCGGACATTTCTTGCTTGGCTGAATGCCGACCTTCTCAAAATGTCCATTTTGTTTCCTTTTAGCGCTCTATTTTATTGCGATAGTATATATACACTCTCGACGAGTTCTTGCGGTCGCCGTTGCCGTCGCCGTCGCCGTCGCCATCATGTCCCGTATAAAGCCCAAATCGATAACATCGGCTCGAGCATCGTATGTTCTACCCAAGATCGAGTAAAAGCGCGCGAGCCCTGTGACGAACTCGGCTGAAGCAGAGGTGAAACGAGCCGGCCATCTCCATTGCACGAAGGGCGCATGCGCTAACATCACCTCGGGTGCAAGGCCTTCCGCCGATTGCTCCTCAAGCAGAGAGCAAAGACCCTGCCCGTCTTAAAGGAGCATGATGGGACGCCGGGGAGGGAGAGGGATGTGTCGCTCGAGCGGCAACTGGCAACTTTGATCATTAGGGCGCGGTTGTGATCGCTGGAGAGGGCACGCTATCTCGGCAGACATCATCAAACGGCTCGTATGCCCTTCTACGTGCTGCGCTCTCACCGCTTCGCGTTGAGACAACGGACTGCACGAAAGCCGCTTCTCTCATTGGAGCGACCGTATTCTCTTACACCAGCGTTTTGTAGAGTTAACGCGAGATCGGATCCAAAAGAGTTAGCTGCTGGCCTTACTTCGTATGATATTACAAATTGTTGCTACCGCATTCAGTGCTTCGCCCTTGCGGCGAAACTGTGATTCTTTTTTTTTTTTTTTTGCGTGAACACCGATGTACAGGAGCATTCCTATAAATTTATATGTAAGAGAAGAATACCAAGGGCCGTATTCTGTAACGATTCGGTTTCTGAAGAGGTCGCTTTTCCAACACGCAACTGGGTGACGCCATCGCCGCGGGGGTGTGGCGGGGGTGTGACGATGGCGTAACCCAATCGCGTGTTGGCAGAGCGAGCTCTTCGGAAACCGAATTGTTACAGAATACGGCCCCAAGACGCTCCTTTTCAACTTTTTGTTGAAAAGAAAGAGAGAAGCAACGATAGGCAGGGAGGTTAACCAGGCGCAAGTCCGATATTCTACCCTGTACTGGCGGAAAGGGATAAAGGGGCGAAAATAGGTATAATGAAGATACGCGCTCACTTGGGGGAACACATCCAGTCTACAGGCGGGCGCACAGACCTGCAGACCTTAATCACACCAGCAACGCCTTCGTTTCCTTCTGCGCCATCGAGGCGTATGTCCATGGTCCACGAATCATGGCTGCAGAAAATGGTCGTGAGTCCTATCGGTTAGTAACATCCGGAGCGGCCGTTATCGCTGGGTGTCATAGCGAGCGCAGCTGCACTGGACGTGTTCGATTGTTTCTTCGGCCCCGCAGGAATCGCATGCGGTGTTCGCCATTACAATGCAAAACGAGTATGCCTTTGTGAGTGCAATGAAAAGAAATCGCTATACTCGAGTGCTTTTCTAAACCACCTCGAGTCATTTCCTTTTAGCCGCTGCGCCATGTAGTACCACTTCAAGCAGATGAGTTTAAGACGCTCCCCGAGATACACTTAATGAAAACTCTTGGAGATTAACGAGGTGTTTTCTTGGGGCCTGAATAATACTATCGAAACACCCATTTCCCCTCACCTTCCCCTCTGGCTAGCGCTAATTTATACGCCCCATCGAAACGGCAGCCCGCATGGTATTACTAAAATAAGAAAGCTTTAGTCGCCGGAGCCTCGCTTCCAAGCAACGTTCTGGATATATCTCCTTTGTTACTCACTGGTTAGTTGGTTTGGTAGTCTATTAAATTCGCAAAATAGTAAACTAGCACAAGAGCTCAAAAACGGCATTGCTCTTCTTTTCCTATTTCTGCAAGGTCCACCGCTCGCACCAATACATCCCAACAGGATAAATCTGATTTTTTAGAGAGAAGTATTTTAATTTTAAGGTCAGCATCTTTGTATTTGATAATCTTTGAAAGTCCACCAGACAGTCGCTCTCTTTCCTGGTGCTCTTCTTCGCCGAAACAGCTGCAAAACAACAAGAAGCTTCCACGTCGATGACTCTAGTTTTCTTCAACGACTAAAAAAGTCCTGCATTTCTTCCTGCAGAACAAGATAATGAAACTCGCCGGTACGGCGATGAAGCACACTCCTGCAAAGTGAAGGAACACCTGCAGTTGGTTTAGATTTGACTTATGTACTCGGGCTGTACTGCTACACCAGAGAAGCTTAACTTTGACATAAGCTTTGTTTTCAAGACCGTTGGCTCTGATAAGAGCATCAGGCTAGTCGCACTTCTAGCCAAATGCCCATTCTTTAATCATTTGGGTTTTTCGTCAACGTTCACTATTGAGCCAAAAGACTTTTCCGAATATCTGGACCAAAATGGCTAGGTCGGGATACATAGCTGCCTAAGCCACTTAATTACGAGTGGAACAAATGGCCCTAAAAGATGACACCAAACAAATTTTGAATGCTTAGCACTGAAAGCCTATTCGTGAGCGATAGATGTTGTCTGTGCATGTTTGGTCTCTCGTCACTAGCGGGGAGGAAATATAGAAGGAGATTTACAGTCAGTGGATAGTATTTGAATGTATATGGTTATGGTATGACAACAGATTGCATTAGGGTATAAGTTATTAGTAGCAGTGGTAGTTATTGTTAACTAGTAAAAGTGTAAAAGTTTTGTTAGTAAAAGTGTTGTTAACTAGTAAAAAGTAGTCGATTTTTTGAAACAGTTAATTGGAAGATAGGGTTCTAATGTACCAAATGAAAGCGCAGAAAGCGAGGGTGAAGTCAGTGAGCGTCTTAAGCCGATAATAACCCGGAACGTGTCCCGCAAGGTAAACAAAATTAAAAAGCAAGATTATGAAATGAAGAGAAAAAAAGTCACAGTTTCGCCGCAACGGCGAAGCAATGAATGCGATAGCAATAAATTGTAATGTAACGCAAAGTACGGAAAGCAGCTCGAAATTGCCAGCGCGTCACTCGAGCGCCAAAGACGCACGTTAAGAACGCACACAGGACGAGCGCGAACTAATGCGTCAAAGCTCGACACTTGAAGCGCACTGCTCAAACATAAAGCAGGACGCACGAAACGAACGAACAGGTACACACAAGACGAGTGCGAACTAATTGTCACAGTTGTTACTTATTTCTGTTTTAATAGCGCGCTCCTTTCGCAAACGCGGCCGCTGCAGCGAGCGAAGCGAAGCACCCCACCAGCCGCCCCTTCTTTCCTCGAGATAAGCGCACGAAAGCGACCACGCCCTGTAGAGCGCAGAGCAACGGCGTTCGCAGCAGCGGGGCGAAGATCTTTAAAGCGCGCCACACGCGCGCACGCCGCGCCATCTATGTGGCCACTGAGAAAGCATGCTGAATTACATGGTGTATATAAATCGCTCGCCGTTAGCTAGCTGAAAGACGGTGCTGTCGTGGCCTAACGCCTAACGCGGCGGGCTGTAAAACGAGAGGTCGCCCGTTCGATTCCGCGCGTCGGAAAGAATTTCTGAATTATTTTTCTTTGTGGCTTTTCTACATATATACATACTTATACGTATACGGTGAATGACGGCGACGAGGACGGGCATTTTCCAGCCGAGACTGTCCATATAATTGCTATCGCAATAAAAATAAAAAAAGGAGGGTAAGGCCACAGCATACGAAGACAGGACAGAAGCTCAGTACAACAACGATTATGTGGACGCTCTCTCTCTCTCTCCATATATATATATATATATATATATATATAATCTTGCATACAAAAAATGCAACAGCTCTGTACAACAGACAGCGTTTATGAACAGGTATAGTTATTACTCAGGTAGACAATTACGTGCATCTAACAAAGACGTCTGTGATGCTTCAACTCCTGGACGCTTTTCTATATTTACTGCAGTCCCGTGTTTGTTTATTTATTTATTTATTTATTTATTTATTTATTTATTTATTTATTTATTTATTTATTTATAACACCCTGTGGGGCAAAGGCATTATCGAGCGGGTAGAAACATGACTTTGATTACTCATATAGTGTCAGCTAGTGCGAAACGAAGCTACTGATGATCGTTGACGGTGACCACAGATCCGGGAAGGAGGTTCCAGTCAAGAGACGCTCAGGGGATAAATGAATCGCAGCAAGCTTTGGTTAGACATGACAAAACACTAAGTCACCAACTTTATTAGAATCGTCTGTCCTAGCCGATCCGTAAGGATGGGAAAGATAAGTATGCCATGAAGAGTACATGAGCAAACACCTGAGAGACACACCACCACAGCGCACCTATATTACTGTTGAACTTCTAGCATCTGCCTCTGATGGACCAATGGTAACAAGGCGTATTCGATTTGTTTGTAACCGGGTAACTGAAATTCAAAGCTGCAAATAGTTAACTTGCTTGGGTCACTGCAGTTGAATAAATTGAAGAACCATTCCACTAAGTGAAGGTGGACAACAATAATAATAATTACTAGGGTTTAACGTCCCAAAACCACGATATGATTATGATGGACGCCGTAGTGGAGTGCTCCGGAAATATCGACCACCTGTGGTTCTTCAACGTGCACCTAAATCTAAGCATACGGACCTCAAACATTTTTGCCTTCATCGAAAATGCAGCCTCCGCGGCCGGGATTCGATCCCGCGAGCTTCGGGTCAGCAGTCGAGCGCCATAACCACTAGACGCACCGTGGCGGGGCGAAGGTGAATAACCAGAGAAGTTGTTCAGCCCACGGAACAGAGGTGACACGCCGCAGGCCAGTGTGGTATCAAAGGCCAGGTTGTGAGCGTGCCCATCAACGTTCAAACCACTTTGCAGAGTCTGCTGCGACACATCGACGACGACACAGCCATCGAGGTTATCAGTAGATTTTTCAAGAGCTTGCAGCTCAAGCACGTAAGTGCCGAAGGAAAGGCGACACAGTGAAGAACGGAAGACAAAGAGGGACGCATGCATATGAGCGCTGGCTACCGAATGATTTATCGTTCACGACACACATGTACAGATATATATACAAACAGGTATTTTTTCTTTATCAAGCACACGTCAGTAGCATGTCACAATTCGGTAGGTTGACTGATAATACCAAGGAAGAATGATTGATTAAAAAATTGGGGGACCCTTAAGCTTCGCCTTTAAGAGTTGAACGCGATAGCGAAATCCTGCCCCCAGTGCGCACTTCAGCCACTTTTGACGGCGGTCCCCGTCAAAAGTAAACTTTTTTTTAGAACGTCTGTGCGCAGACAACGTAATTAACCTAGAAAGACACGAACATATATATATATATATATATATATATATATATATATATATATATATATATATATATATATATATATATATATATATATATATATATATATATATATATATATATATATCGTTAGCAGTCTTTCTTTTGCGGAGGAAAGATAAATATTTTATTTGTGGTGCCTGATTAATGTGCAGTACGTGCGACATTAGTCACAGTTACAGCTTCAGATATCCTCCCTAATGTATAGGAAGTGTGCATAATGTCACTGTAAAAAAAGGATCGTGAAAGGTAGGCGCGTGAAGGCTCTGCGACCTACGCTTGGAGCTTTCGTTGGCACCAAAGTTGTGGCGCACGCGGACTGCTGATTTACATTACACGAATAACAATGTTTACTACTGTGCTGTGATAGAAAGAAGAAATCGGCACCCAGGATAGAGAGTGAGTATTTTCTTTCACGGTGTTCTGGCTTGACGGCAGGATGTACTGAACTATACAGTAACACGCTGCATTCTCTGATACCTCGGGAAATGGTCAGAGCACACATCCTCCGTGGCAGTCGCCTTTGCCATGTCCTTTCTTAAGCGCTGTTCAGTTCTGTTCCCATAATGTACCAGTGCAGTCCAGCACACTTCTGAGTCGTTATTTAGCGTCTTTCTTGGTGGTTTGGTATTTGTGAAGTCAGAAGCATTAAAAAAACCTAAAGAACTAGGGCATTGAGTCCCAATTTGCAGTTGTTTCCTTAATTAAGTGATTATTCTTACGTTAGGACAAGAAGGATGATTAAAGGGGACACGGTCAACCAAAAATTAGCGGTTTTAAGCGAAAAATAGGAGTAGAGGGTCTATTGTACCTCGAGATATATGAAAAATGCACTGTACAAGAATATTTCAGTAGAAAATAAGCCCTGGAAAACGCCGGCTATAAACCACGCCCACCACCGGCGACCGCCATTTTGCCATGGCGTGTGTGACGTCATGTGCTGCATGAAGCAACGTTTCTAGAACTACTTCAGTTTGAAAACTCGGCTCTGTTGCGCGGCTCCGCCGCGAGCGGAGGCGGCGAGTGGCGCTGTAGTCGCGTCAGGCTTCAGCGAGGTGCGCCGGTGCGGCCGCTGCTACGGCGGCTGCTACCGTATCGGCGCGCCGGATCAGATGCGTCACTGCGTTTTATTGACGAACAGAGATTCCGGATTTTGTAATACGCAGCAAAAGATGTTACACGTGTTACGCGTCCTCAATGCCGACATGTTTTGTGCCGGGCTGTACAGCGGCAATAGGACAAACAAATGACCGCGAAACAAATGACCGCACCTAGCATTTCGCCTGTATCGAAGTGCGAAGACCGCGACCATAATCGAACCTACGTCGTTCGGGTCAGCAGCCGAACAGCTTTAACTACCAGGAGCATAGCCAAAAAAAATTTTTTTTCGGGAGGAGGGGTTCAATCATACGTTATGTATGTTTGTGCGTGTATATATACGCAAGTAAAACAGAAAAATTTCGGGGGTCCGACCCCCCCCCCCCCGGCTACGCCAGTATTAACCACTGTTATCTCGGCGACTTCATTGAAGGGAAAGGTTAAAATTTCTAGGTCATACCGAAGAACGTGCTTTACGTTAAGCATACTATGACAAGGAAAAAAAGTAGCAAAATTAGATGAAAGGTTGTCGTTTCAAAACAGTAAAAATATAATTGAGCTGGAACATAACGATGCAATTTTAATGTTTAATGCTTTAAAGAGAATAAGATTGTTTGAAAAAAACAGTAAGTGCACGAAAGTTTCAAAAATATTTTTATGAAGGATTAAATTATACGCAACATTCGGCACTTAAGTGCGAATTATGTCGTGTGAGCTGAGGACACAATCGTACATGTTAAGGACATTCTCGATCTCAGATGGTCGCGGCCGGTCGGAACGTACGTATATCGAGCGCGACTGGCTCCTTTCCGCAATTTGCACGAGTAAGTCAGTCATGACCGAAAGATTTGATCCTGGTCACACTTTATCGCGATCAAATTTCATCGAGTGACACGTCAACAACTTTCTGTATCACGAGCTTGCGAGACTGAAATTCTACAAACGTGCCCTACAATTACGGTGGCTACTACATTGCTTTATATTGATATAATTAACGACAATGTACAGCGGCCTTTCGTGGTATTCTTGCCGTTCCTTGGGCGCTTCACATAAGCAGTAATCCGAATTGCAATAAAACCTGTAATTGGGCAAGGCGAAGTCTATCAGAGGGACAGCACGAAGGGATTCCCTCGCGAGCCTCCAACGAAATTATGCAATGACCTATTTGTTTCCAAATACCTACAAAAAGATTTACAGACTCTTCTGGTATATAGTCAGGCAAAAAAGGCTTGTGAAATCAGCTCTACTGGTATTTCAATATTGCACTTAGCCCTTAAGTAACGCTAATGTCTGTAGCAATGAACATGACGAGAGTAGCAGCGACGGCCGTGCTCACGGTGCCTGCTGTCATTCGCGTAACACAGAACACGTGCAGACGCTGTCTCAAATATTGCTGCAGACAATCGTGCTTTTAACACGATTACCTAAACGGAAAAGTCGTTTTGGTAACTCTGTTGATAAGCTATTCAATATTCGCGAGCACAATCGCAGCTGTTCGCAGCCTTCACTCGCGCTTCGCCGTCTGCTACGTAGAGCCTGTTGCTGCAGTAGCGCCACCTGCACCGGAAGTCGGTTGCGCCCCGCTTTCAGAGTACGGCGGAGGCGGGGAGTTTGGCAACTGAAGCAAGTTCTATAAACGTTGGCATGAAGCGGAGCTATCGTCTTCTACCAAAGTTTCATCCGCTGCAAATAGTTCAATTTCAATGCTAAGACTAAGATAGCTGAAATGGCTCGATTGCACGCGCAGCTAACCAGGGAACAAAATCGTTCGCCGGATTACAGACGCTCGCACAGCAAGCAGCTTACGTCACGGCTCGCGGGTGCGCTAGTGTTGCCCGACTCTCAGGCCGCTCGCGTCTTGATAACAATATTCAATTATAAATTAAGTGCTCGATGATGATGAAATAAACCTTTAATTTTCCTAAACAGTGCTCCCGAACTCGTAAGCTCGGGGTCACGGGAGGGTCCCTCAGTCCAGGAATCCTCTGGCCGCGATCGCCTCCCGGGCCCTAGCGACGAGTCCTCGTTGGTCGTCTAGGTCCCGTGCGGAGATCTTGGCCTCCCACGTCTCCGCAAATGCACTAAAATTTCGCCAACTTCTGTGTGAACGCACAAAGATTAACCCACACAACGTGGATTATGATCCAAAATTGACTGTATGGCCCCTTTATACATAGCTATTTTGTAACAAATTGTCTACAAAAAAATTTTTTATTGCTGCCCGTGTTACTCAATAAATTCGGTATGTTAGGATGTCGCTCGGTACGTTGCCGGGGCGCATTTTGTCGATTGGCCGCGAGATCGACCTATAGGTGGTAGTACCGTCGCCGCGTTAGTGTGGATAGGCAGTCGGCGTCACGCATCCAAATGTACACAGCGGCGCTTCGCTGTGAGTGTTTTGAGCCGATTGTCGACAAATAAAGCGCGTTGGCTGCAACCTAAGGGTGATATATACGCCCCTCATTGCAACATTAATGCACGATGCCGGCCTAACGTTCCTATTACGCGTGAGAGAAGCGCAACCTGCTAATCAGTGCGGTGCTAGACTTCGGTTACAGTCGTGTGTTGCACTGTGCCCGATGTTTTAGATGCGAAGTATCTTATGGCGGAGTTCAATCCGGTGGTGGTGGTGGTGTGCGGCGTGACCGCCCTTACTGCGCATGCGCATACCCTCTCCACTCACCCTCTCCCCTCCCCTCTCCGCATCCCCTCTCCACTTTCCCCCTTCTCCCATTTCCCCTCTCCACATCCCCTCTCCCCTCCCCTTTCCACTCTTCCTCTGAAACGCGGGCTAAACATGCCGAAATTCTCTCCTGCGCAACGCCGCGATGAGTACCAGCGCATGCGCGTCTCCACCCCCTCTCTCTCCTCTCCTACGCTGCCCCCATCTCGCACGCCAGCCGACTGCGTTCCCCGCTCGCCCTGTGAGAAATAACGGCCAGGCTAAGAGAAGAGAAGACGCGCGTAGCGTTCCTCTTCGCGTCCCACGACGCGAGGTCGGTAGCATGCCCAAAGAACGCCAACGGAACGCGATCGTGCAAGTGCTCCGGCTTCGCATCGCCTCATGGTCCCCTTTAGCGGGAAATGGTGTTTCCTTGTTTTATTTGTGAGTGTTTAGCTTGTGTTCTGCCAATACTACAATATAAATGGCGTTGCACGACTGAGCCAATTAAGTATTTACTTCTTTCTCTAGCGGCTACGAAAAAAAAGCCTGTATTTCTGCGTAATTAGTTTAAGTAGAAATTTGTGCACTCTTCATTTGTATTTGCATGAATACGCGTACTGCTATAGAAATGCGTGGCTTGAGGTCTTTTTTACCGCTAACCGGCCTTTGCAACGCTAGTTCATGCTTTGCAGTATCACAAGCATTTCGAAATCACCAACACTTGGCGAGATTGTGTCGCTAAAATTCTGCATTCACACCTCGACATTTAGTACTTCTTTCGTTTGGGACGACGTCAACTGCACCATGTGATGTGCTTCAACGGCAAAGTGGCTCCCACATTGGAATGGTTTGCAACTGGGCTAGTTGGTGAGCTTGCATGTTGAGTGGTTGCAGCGAAAAATTAGACGCACGTAGGAAGGAAAGAAACACGAAGACACTACTGCTGAACAACTGGCGTTTATTGAAACCCTCTGCAGAATATATAGGCGCGGCTTAAATAGAAATGATTTCGGCGAATGGGCGGTGTGATGATTACACTTATCGCCATATCGACACGTGCATGCACTCAATTATCAGAGTGCATACAAGCCTCGAAAGGCGAAGTGCTTGTGTATTTGGTGTAGGCATACGTACAAGCACTTGATACTGTGCTAACACAACGGAATCAGCTGCCCTCTGAGGACGTGCATGACATTCGCACACATGCGAACATGGTGTGGCTAACAGACGATGCAAGGAGCCATCCACACCACGGTGTTTCGTCGACTCACCGCTAGGTGGATCTCGAGGCCTATAGGAACTAAAGTCACTGGAACGGGAAAAGTACCGCGTTCCTTTTCTCTTCGCCGCCGTACCCTTTCGGCGGCTTCGCCACACAAATGGTCCAGCTCGCTCGCCTCGCTAGTGTCTCCCGGCCACAGACGCACGGCGCTTTGGAGGGCGATTGTTTTTATAGGCTCAGGAAAGCGTGCAGAAATATTACGACATCCCGTATCGTTTTGAGACTTCATCGAAAGCCTATCGAGGCATCGAAGAATGCCCGGGTGCTGCGCTTTTGGGTGCAGCAACCGGCGGGAAATGGGCAAAGCCCTCTTTGCCATTTCCAGCGGGAAAAAGGATGCCAAGCGACGAGCTGTGTGGCTGCACAGAGTAAAGGCCGAGACAGACGGTACGATTTTCCGTGCGATGCGGCGTCCGACACGGCGGTGGGGGAGAGGGAATGGTGGCTGTCCGATGCTATGAAAGGTCACCATTCCGGTTTTCCCACCGCCGTGTCGGACGCCGCATCGCATGGAAAATCGTACCGTCTGTCTCGGCCTTAAGGCGGGAAAAATTTGTTCCCGCGACTGATACCGCCTTTTGTGAGGTAAGCGCTTCATTGAGAATTCGCGAATGTTGTTTCGGGGAATGTTTGCGCCTACCCTGCACTAGTGCAGCTTGTTTCGCGTGGTTGTCGCAGGAGGCTCATGCACAATAACATTGCCGGGCGGCACTTTATTATGTTTGGCGCAAAAGTGACGCCTTTGGGCTCACATATAATGATCAGGGCGCCATGAAAACTGACTGCTACAGATTGGTACTGCCTGACGTGACTGTATGACGAACACAAATAACAGGTGGTAGCATGAAAATAATGGCTGATGCTCTGGCGGCCGGTTCGCTGGCTTGAAATGTACCAAAATCGGTATTGCGTGGCGTGACTGTATGACGAACATAAATACCCTGCGGTAACATGAAAATATCGGTACGCATGTCATGTAAGATCTAGTTCACTATACATTGCATGTTTGACATGCATGCATGTTGAATCACAACGCGAATGAAAAGTACGTATATTCTAGTATATACAACGCATGTCCTGTAATTTATGTTCGTCACGCACTCATGTCATGCCATACCAAATGTACTATACATCCAGTTAACAAAACGGCCGGAAGCGCGCCAAGACAGTGTAATGCAAATCATGCCGCAAATGCCATGCATGCTATTATTTCCATGCTACCACCTGTCATTCATGTTCGTCATACAGTCAGGGCGCGCAGTACCAATCTTCGTATATATCAAGCTAACGAAATGGCCGCGAGAATACCAAGAGCGTGCCATCCAAGTCATGCCATACATGACACACAAGTCATGATTTTCACGTTACCACTTGTCATTCGCGTTCGTCATACAGTCACCTCACGCTATACCAATATGGGTGCATTTCAAGCTAGCGAACCGCCCGCCATCGCAGCATGAGCGCGGCAAGTAAGTCATGCCGTACATGACATGGAAGTCATGATTTTCATGTTACCACCTATCACTAATGTTCGTCATACAGAAATAGCTCGTCATAAAAGTTTTGGTATATATGCATTTCATTAAACGACCGCGAGCACCCCGAGACCGTGTCATGTAAATCATATTTTACATGGCATGTCTGTCATGATTTGCACGTTATAACCAGTCACTTATGACCGTCATACACTCTTGTCACGCCATACCAATTTTGTTGTGTATCAAGATCGAAGCGGCCGCGAGTGCACCATGAGCGTGGCATGTAACTCATGCCGTACATGGCATGCATGTCATTATTTTCATGTTATCACCTGTAATTTATATTCGTCATACAGTCATGTTATGCCATACCAAATTTGGTGTACATCCCATTAACGAAGCGGCCAGGACAGCACAAAGTCGGGGGCGGATAGATAGATAGATAGATAGATAGATAGATAGATAGATAGATAGATAGATAGATAGATAGATAGATAGATAGATAGATAGATAGATAGATAGATAGATAGATAGATAGATAGATAGATAGATAGATAGATAGATAGATAGATAGAAAGTCGCAGAAATTCGCTAAGAAATGCTTCGTCTTTAATAAATGCAGACAGCCGAGCTCGTAAACGCCGCGCAGTTCGCATTTCTTTATCGCGTTAGTACGCGTGCGTGCGCATGTAGGCAAGTGAAAACTGCCGCTATTTCTTTCCTAATCAGTCAGAGAACAACGGTATGCTTCATTCGGGGCTGCAAAAGCGCACACAATGCGTACAACATGCGTCACTCCACGTGAAATCAACACCGCACTGCCGCCGCTACGGCCGCGCTGGACCAAATATGGCGGCGCGCAGGACGGTCGCGGTACTTTTCCCGTTCCAGTGACTTTAATAGGAACAAAACCAGAGTTCGCCCCTTTTCGCACCTTGACGCAACAATGCCGCGTAAGGAAAGCACGGTTGCTCTTGTAGATGGGCCACTGCTTACACTTTCAAAACAACGCAGTCATACACACGGCCGACGCTCAGAGCTATGGACACAGAGAGAGAGAGAGAGAGAAACACTTTTAAGTGTAAAGCAAAGAGGTCGGGACGGAAGAACTTTGTATCTGGCCTTCTACTAACTGTGATATTCATGTCATTATGGTTACAAGCTTTAGTAAACCAACCACACCCCCTTCTACGAATATAGCATCGATCCGTCATTGTTGAACTCAGTTTCATGTGCATTATCAAATCATAAATACACCTCCTAATACGCACCAGTGTGGAGCGAAGTGGGTAGCTCTGTGTTTTTATCTTGGAAGGCTAGGACGATGTAGAAGGTTCGAGGTTCCCTCGTGCATTGAATGACAAGAAAAATATAACGTAAAATACTTGGACGTTACTGATGTTATCGTCGAGCGCAGGAGCAGTCATGGTTCTGGACCAACCTGAAGAGCGCGGCTTGGCCTTTGTCGAGGAACGCTGGGGTGACCCCAAGGAGTGCCGCTTCCCGCTGTTCTCCTTCTTGAAGCCACTGTCCTTGGAAGGAATGTACTGCGTTCACCTGATCATGCTTCTAGGTGAGCAACCCCTCATTCTTCAGATGTCAATCAATTAGACCAAGTTTTGCGTTTCTTTCTGATGTAGTATCATGTCGTCTGCGAAAACGAGCTGATTTTGGTCACTCACATTTCTTGGGGCATTTATAGCCGTGTCATCATCATCATCATCAGCCTGTCTACGCCCACTGCAGGGCAAAGGCCTCTCCCATGTTCCGCCAATCAACCCGGTCCTGTGCTTTCTGTTGCCACGTTATGCCTACGAACTTCTTAATCTCATCTACCCACCTAATTTTCTGTCTTCCCCTCACGCGTTTGCCCTCTCTTGGAATCCAGTCAGTTACCCTTAATGACCACCGGTTATCCTGCCGACGTGCTACATGGCCGGCCCACATCCATTTCTTCTTCTTAATTTCAACTATGATATCCTTAACCCCCGTTTGTTCCCTGACCCACTCTGCTATCTTCCTGTCTCTTAAGGTTACACCTATCATTTTCCTTTCCATCACTCGCTGCGTCGTCCTCAATTTAAGTTGAACCCTCTTTGTAAGTCTCCAGGTTTCTGCTCCGTGTAGGTTCAGGATAAAAAGGAGGAGGAGGATGGTGCTATCTATGGGCGGATCTAAATTTGCAAAGGCATGTCGGCTGTTAATTCGTCTGAGCATCTTTTTTTGAAGCGTTGATATGAACGTGCTGTCTCGTTAACCGCAGCTTGAACAAGTATAATGCTATCAAGACAAAGCAAGGAGTTTGTAGGGAACGGAAATACAGTAACACCACTCTACTAAGTTCGCGCAGTACCCACTCCGCATATCTGCTACATCAAGTGAGTGGTGACGTTTAGTATGGAAGGCGGGGGCGGGGGGCAGGGGTAAGCTAATAATGTTTAAGGGGAGCGGGCAGCCGCCCCCCAGTTGCCCCTTCACCCCCCAACCCAGCACCCGCCCTGCGCGAAGAAAATGAGCTGGAGCTATTCGTATTGCGGTAGCAATTATATGGAAACTTCAGGCGCATTTTTGCCGTCATCGCTGCCGTGAGATTCCGTGTGCAGTCCAAGTAGATAACATCGCCCCGCACGTCGTACGTTCTACGTGCGAGGGCAACCGATGATCGTGGATCAAGTGGAGAGGAAAATAGCCCGTCGCTCTGGCAGGAAATGCGCACTTTGATCTGCCGGCCGCGGGCACGCGCGCCCTTTCTTGACAGGGATCAGCAGACGGCTCATACCTTTGTGCGTGCTATGTTCACCGCTTAGTTTACGTTGAAGCGATAGACGGCACGAAAGTCGCTTCGCTCGCTGCAGGGACCGCGTTCCCTTACGCCGATGTATTGTTGAGTTACGCCAGATCAGATGTTAAAGGAGTTAGCTGCTAGCCTTACTTCGTATAACATTCCAATCTGTTGCTATTTCATTCGTTACTTCGTCCTTGCGGTGAAAATGACTTTTTTTTTATCCGTTTTAAAAGCCGATTAGTGATGAGCTCGCCATTAGCCACAAACGTCCAAATGTCGTTGGAATCCTAAGGTTAATAAAAAAACTAGTAATAAAGATTAGCGAATCTTAGTTACTTAAACCGCTAGGAAATTCAACACGGAGTCATGTTTTGTCCATCTTTGTTGCGAATTTTCTGCATAGAAGACAGTTACTGTGTCTCGAATCTCCTGTAGGCCAGCCGTCTCAGGAAAGGGTGCGACGGCTGGCCTACAGCCGTTGCACCCCCTTTCTGAGCAATCAAATCATTCATTCCTGTAGAAAAGAATTTGTCCATATATAACGTCTACTCATAAAAGTCTCTAAAACACACCACCCACTTACTGAAACAGCCCGCTTGCCACGGTGGTACAGTGGTTACGGTGCTCGACTGCTGACACGAAGGTCGCGGGATCGAATCCCGGCCATGGCGGCCGCATTTTCGATGGAGGCGAGAATGTTTGAGGCCCGTGTACTTACATTTAGGTGCACTTTAAGTAACCCCAGGTGCAGGGGCGTAGCCAGAAATTTTTTTCGGGGGGGGGAGGTTCAACCATACTTTATGTATGTTCGTGCGTGCGTTTGTATGTGTGCGTGCCTACATACGCACGCAAAACTGAAAAAAATTCGGGGGGGGGGGGGGTTGAACCCCCCCCCTACCCCCCCCCCTTGGCTACGCCCCTGCCCAGGTAGTCGAAATTTCCGAAGCCCTCCACTACGGCGTCCCTCATAATCATATCGTGGTTTTCGGGCGTTAAACCCCAACAATGATTATTATACTGAAACAGCCCACAGTACTTAACCGATTTCTTTTAACACGAAAGTGTTTTATGCCGGGGTCCGCCAAGACTTTCATGACGTATTTCCGTCACGGAAGTACGTCAGCAAAATGAGCGCCATCAAACGGCAAAGAAAAAAACTATAAGAAAAAGTTCCGTAGAAGGGAATCGAACCCATGACCTCTTAGTCCGCGACGATGGCTGGCGGGCGTTTAGCCCACTGAACTACCGCCAAACACACTGCGGAGGCGACATGAACGCGCCTTTTATCTTTCGCACTTGCCTCTCACAGTGCACTTGGATGGATGGATGCTATGAGCGTCCCCTTTATAACGGGGCGGTGACATCTGTGCCACCAGGCTTGAAAAAAGGAAACAAAAAAACGCGCCGTTGCAACGACTGTCCCATTCGGCGCGTTTCCAATACAAGTTTAATTTCGTCAACGCTTTAACACACCGTGAGGTGGCGGCTTTAGCGCAAGCCTCGCTCATAGCATCCATCCACATCGACAAGCGTCGCCTGGCTGTCGACATGGTCGCAACGCGTTCCCCCTCGCCCTCTGAGAAGTAACGGTCAGGCTAAAAGGAAGACACGACGCGCGTAGTGTTTCTCTTCGCATTTCACGACGCTTTTAAGGAGTTCATATCGAGCATTACTGCTTATTATGTGCTTTTTGATGTCATCTTTGCGCGGGATTCACCATATGCGGTGTCCACGTATGTGTTAAGAACTTCAGCTACCGCAAGGGTTAAATCATGATCATGGGCGTTTGTTGTCGGTACGGGGATGTGCCACTAGGTGTCAACGTGAGTGCGATGCGTCCACATCAAGCGATGCTATATCTGCCAAACAGTAGACATTGTACAAGCTCTCATATACCAATGCACTACAAAACAATAAACTATACTCCTGTGACGACACGTTTCACTTTCGTGTTATACCGATTCCTATGAAGGAGGGATCAACCATCTTTTTCATTTATCCGATCTATATTGGTTTAAACATTCAGTACTTGCCTCTGGGCGTCTGCCCATTTGTGACCAATTCAAAGGAATGTGTATTATGCCACTGTAGCGTAAGAGGTGCAGAATTCGTGAATGTAGCAAGATTCTCTACTCATCTTCATTCTTACCTCTACAGGCATCACACTTAGCCTTCGTCATCGTTGCGTCACGGCGCCTAGTCGTTTCACACCTTGCATCCGCCCATAGCTTGTGAACAGCGTGGTACACATAGAGGAACATTGTATAAGGTTAAAGACTTGGCATTTGTGGCGGATGAACATTGTATGAGGTTGCATGTTGGATAGGATTGTATTCAATTTTACGCATCGCCGTTGGTTTTATAGGTTTAATACACATTGCCTGATTAGAGTGTCCCTTCACACTGTTTCAATTTATATACGATTGATCTGCATAGTTGTTGTCGTCCTGATTGCCATCGTCGTCACTGTTACTGTTGGCGTTGTTCGATTGTCGTAACGGCATCCTATCGTTATTTTTTAACCATCAGCAGGACTTCTTCCAATTTATACGTTCGCCTGCAAAAAAAAAAAAAGAAAGAAAGAAAAGAAAGAAAGCCTGTGAGAAAGCTAATACGCAACCTTTAAAACAGATATGGTGCAGGCGCACTGTTTAAAATCAGGTCTATCAATACACAGACTGATACATATCACGTTTCCTAATGTTTCTTTCGCTGGGGTCACATCAGTAAAAAACTACACAGATTCTCTTGTTCATCAAAATTTTCCTATTAAAGGGGCCCTCCAGCACTTTTTGAGCATGGTCAGAAAATGCTGCCGATCGGTAGTCGAGGCTCCTGAGTACATGTGAGCCAAACGTTATAGCGTTGCACGCGGCCTGGAATTTACAATTAATTCTCAAAGTCATCTAGACATCGCTTGCTCTTCTCTCGATAAATGATGCTACAATCAAAAATGACCGCGTCATAAACACAAAGTCCACGGCCATTGGCTGATTTGAGCATCGTGAGCTGCGTAGTTACGGCGACCTTCCCCGGGATGGCGCGACGTGCCCGCGAATTACACCAGCGCGCTCGGGATCACACTGAAAGTAAGGCGCGTGTTCAAAGAAAAAAGAAAGAAAATGAAGTGCTCAAGGTCATTACGTGCGCTGATGAACGGACGTAGCTTCTTACCCCTTGCCATCCTCCTCCCTGCGTAGCTTTCAGCGCTCTCGCTGGTATACGCAAGGAGGGAGAAATCGCTTAAAGCGTGCGACAAATCCCTGTAACTTCGTTCGTACTTGACGGATTCAAAAAAGTTTGGCGGCAGTCGATTCGTGAGGCAATAAACTCCTTCAACGAAGTCATTCGATGATTACTTGAAAAAGTGTTGCAGGGCCCCTTTAAGGAACCCGGGCCTGAATTCGCAAAAATGTTATGCTAGAAATGTTCGCAAAACCAGATGCACGTAAACACTGTCTTTCTAAGCATAATTTTGAAATTGAATTTACGAGCAAAGCACTTTTTTTCACAAGGTCCCTCGTTGTTAAGCGCTCTTTATCACTGACCGATTAAACAGACAGGCGTAATAACTAAAGACAGGTGGCGATGCCATTTCGACATTCCCATACCAGCTCGACGTGACATCACGGTTTTTTGTCAACGTCTGTACTAGACAAATTATCTTTTTGTAGATAAATATGAACTAAATTCAACCTTTGACTCTTCAAGAATATGAAACACTGGGGAAGGGTCAAAGATTGACCGTAACAAGATTTAATAACATTTGCAGCCAAATACAAAAGAAAGAACTTTGAAAGTTGTGACGACACGGTGACGTGCTGGCATGTAGTTTCGGCCCGAAAAAAAAAGGGACATTATATGTACTTCATTTTCTTGCCTGGTAATCAATACCAAGTAAAGGAACAATAAATTCTTAAAGAATACTTGATTCTGCACGCATTGATATGGAACCTCTTAAGCGTTCTTAAGCTAGTACATGATAAAATGAGCCGTTTATTATGTTATCTCAAGTAGCTCTCGCACATTAAGAAACATATGGTATTATGTGTACATTCACAGGCGCTCATTAAGGAGACTGAAATTCCTTATGAATGAGAGTGTGTGAGTAACGCCTGCATTTTGGTTGTGCTTTTACGTGGTCTAACTTTGCATATAACACTACCTATGTTGATGCATAATTCCAAAAGGATGGTTAGGTGGTCTAGTTGGTAATTCATATTGGTTAAAAAAACAGGGAGTGCGGGAACAATGACGACGTTTTCTGCGGTTCCTCTTCGTTCGTCGTCCTTGGTTCCGCGCTCACAGTTCTTTGAACGAAAATGCGTTATTGACGACGTCTTTGGACAGGCACTAAGTTCCCTTGCAATGCAATTCTCTTCACTGACAAACTCGTTTTAAAACGAGGACGTTCAGATGCTTTTATAACTAACTGTGTCGGATATGCGATTCACATTTTTACGCGTTTAAAGTGGAAGGCAAATTTGCAGGTGCGGTTGGCATCTGTACTGGGGCGTTCTTCAAGCAGAGCTGCCTGGCCTTCCTGCTTCCTTATTGGTTCATCTTCCTGCTAGAGAAGTCCAGGTGGAACAACCACACCTACCTCTACGGTCTAATCGCTTTGCTGCTCAGCGTCACAGGAGCTAATCGCCTCTGGTACTAATATTTCTTTTTCCTTCTCTCTTTTTATGCGTCTTTGAGTGCACAAATGTAGACTCTATGCGCCTATTGTTTTTATGGACTTACTGCGCGTTACTTGAACAAACAAGAGCGTCCCTCAAGTACTGCGATCGTGCTCTCACGAGAGTCCATCATACCTACCGGTGGTCTAACAAGAGCAGGGGTAAAATGATCGAGTTCTGGGCAGGTTCAGGAGTCTAATTCGCAAAGCTTCGCTTTCGCAATTGCTTTTGCCATTGGCCGGTCGCATTCTGATGCTGATGTCCACCATCAGCATTGGCTGAAATTTGTTCTTAGAGATGACGCTAGCGCACGAGGCTTCCTTGGGAATACGGGTTTGACTGTGAGAGTATAGTCAAGAGAAGTTCTATATAGGTTTTTCAAGTGCAGTCAACTAGAGGGAAGTCTCGTGACCTCTATGATATCCACTGCAGCGTGCCTCCCCCCCCCCTCTTTTTTTTTCCTGCGACGTAAGAACGATCAGTAGAAAGCGGCAGCACCATCTGTCTTTTTTTTTTTTTTTAGATGAGGCACGCTCGCACTCATTAGCCGTAGTAAGACCGTGGTCAGGAACAAAAGCTCAGCTCTTGCAGTGCCTCGCAAACTGCTGATATAATCAGAATTTCTGCTTCATCCCTATTTGCATGTAGATGATAAAAAATTACGTATACCCCATTCACACTTCAGGTGAAAGTAACTACGAAACTCTTACGGTGAACTAAGGCATTACTTCAAATGTAGAGCGTTTCAGTCTACTGGTGTCGGTGAACGCTTCTCGCCACAGACGCAGCCACTTCGTGCATTTCATTGTTGACCAATTTGTTCTTTGCTGAGCCGTCTTTCACCAATTAACGCACTCATGAATCTCAAACGTCGTATTCACTTGATCCGAAACTTCGACTGCCAAAATAATACTGATGCATGAGCTATTTGCGCCTGTAAGCGCGAAGAGTAAATCTATTTGACTGAAGTTGTTGCTTCTGTGCCGCTATAGAGGTACCACTTGTTCCTCAACCTCAACAGACGAAGGGAAAAAGTTATGGACATGTCCATAACTTTTTCCCTTCGTCTGTTGAGGTCCTGGAGTGTCGTTTTCTTAATTTAAAGTACCTAGACGTTTGAATATTTCTCCGAACTCCTAAGACTGCAGCTTCTACATCTTTAAACTATTATGGGGATACGTTATGTTGCGCTTTGATTATTATACTAAAGGCGAGGCTTCGAGGTTCATTTGTCAGAGGCGTTATGTTCGCTAGCTTGCACTATGGGGTGCAAGGCTGGAAGCAACAGCGGAACGAGTGCTCGGACTCCCGAGGAAGAAGCTTCCCTCCCAAACCCGTGTCGCTTCCTCGTTTAAACGACATGGGATTGACGGGAATATGTCACGTTGCTAGTGTTACGTGATTTTGGCGGAGGCATGTCACGTGACTAGTGTTACGTCATTTTTCGCCACCTGACCAATGTTACACGGTTTTGCCGGGAACATGTCACGTGATTAGCGGTACGTGATTTCGCGTCACGTGACTAGTGTTGCGTGATTGTGGAAGGAGTATGTCACGTGTCTAGTGTTACGTGATTTTGGCAGGAACATGTCAGGTGACTACTGTTTTGTGATCTTGGTGGGGACATGTCACGTGACTAGTGTTGCGCGATTTTACGTAACGTGCCCCTCCTCTTTCTTTTTCTTCGTTCTTTCTCTCTCTCTCTATTTCTCGCTTCTTCTTTCTTTCTATCTCTTTAACTCTTTCTCTGTCTTTCTATCTTTTTTTTTCTCCTTCCTTTCTTGCTTTCTATGTCCATCTTTTTGTTTCTATCCCTTCATTTCCGTCTCTCTCTTTCTTTCTCTGTTTTCCTATCTTTTTTGATAGGCCGCGCAGTGGCACATACCCGTTTCTTTGGCTAACTGTTGCCTTCTTCATTTTTAGTGGACCAGTGGTGAGTAGTGGGACTTACCGAATTTCTGTGGCACGTACCCGTTTATGAATCGTGATACGGCATACAACTTACGGCTAACTTAAACAGCTTCACACTAAAAAGGTCACGTTAAGGGACTTGCGCGCTGCAGGTTTCCAAAATACACATCAGCAATATTTCTTTAGCATACAAAATATATCGGACAGGCAGGCACGACGATTCCGTTCTACAATGGCTGAACCTAGATAACGACATGTATACGTGTGATATGATGTCGCAAACGTAGGTCAGTTGACAGCTGGAGAAAAAGCGGAATCAAGAACACCGACATTCCCAGATGGAACTACGCACTTCTACGGTGCCAGGTAAGAACTGTATTTAGTGCACTCTCTAGTGTTTGTTGTTGTCCTATTTTAACGGATTTATCCCTTTCCCCCAGTGTAGGGCAGCAAGCTACACGTGCGTCTGGTTAACCTAACTGTTTTTCTGTGCTTCTCCCTGTATCTACAGTGAACCTGGCAAGCAGTATAGTTCACTCACTATCAAATGCCATGGTATAGGCATGATCACGGCAGTGCAAATTGTTTGACTGCATGTGTTTGTATAATGCAGTTAGTTCTTTCTTTGTTTTTTTTTTTTATTCCAGATACATCGTTAAAACTGAAGGGTAGGGAATATACAGGCGTAATTTAAAACCAGTAAGAACAATTGACCTTTTCCACGAAAACTTTTCGGCGCGAACTGAAACACGGACACAAAGAAACAAAATGAACAGAACGGGCGCCAACGTATAACTTTCCTGTTCATTGTGTTCCCTTGTGTCCGTGTTTTAGTTTGCGCCGCGAAGCTTTCGTGTAATATGAATCTTCACCAACTAGCTCAAACCAAGATCCTGCTTGAACAAATAACCAATCTAAAAATATTACATAAAAGAAGTGTTTTATTAACTCAATTATATAGCAAGAGTGTATGAATCGGAAGGGGTAGTTTTGCCGCCGCTCGCTTTGACATGGCATCGAGCTTACATGCTCCTGGTATTGTGCTATATAGGGTTGGGGGGTGTTGGGGGGGAACGTTAACTCGAGGATGTGATACTACGTCGGCAAATGTGGCACTCTGCCTACCGACACGTCGTCACATATATTCTTTCCATGCTCTTAATCGTTTTCGCTTGTTATCTGCGAGCACCTAAACTGGCTTCGGCCACGGTCACAACAATACATTTAAGCCACGCGGGGGGCTCTTCTCACTTAAACGGTTCGTTACCCCTACCACTCTTCATTTTCTTAGTCCGTGGCAGGGCTCTTTCCAGGCACTCGCAAGCCAACAGACGTCTTGCATACTGCAGTGGTTTGCGTCAGGTCGTGACGCAAATCGCTATACAGACCGCGAGCCAGCACTCACTTTAAAAAATAAGTGCGCCTTCTTAGCGTACCTAATCCTTTCCGCTGATTCCCTCGAAGAATGGCATTTTTTTGTTGGGTACATGTGCATGGGCCTGAAGCTATTTTAATTGCCTCGTGAACCTACTGTCATACGCCGCAAACCGTGAGTTATTCATGCTCTCAATTCCCCCTTACGACTTGTCCCTTACGACTCGAAGGCGAAAGCCATCTTCTTTTTCTTCTCAGTCGATGTATTGACCCTCCAGCCCCCCCCCCCCCCCCCCTCCGCCTCCGAACGCTTTCTGCACCTAACATGGTTTTGCACGGCCTCCACGATCGGAGGCATCGCGAACTTTCTGCACCTCACCTGGTTTTGCACTGCCTCCGTGATCGGCCCACCTTTGACTAAGCGACGATGTCATGAGATGACGCCATCATGTGACGTAATGGTGGCGCCACAAAGTTTCGCATCTATGGCGTCATGATGGCATCATGTGGTGGCGTCATTACGTGATGATTTTTTGCATCACTCAATCGTGTTGACGCCGACGCCCCGGGACGTCGGTCGACGCCGGCGGTCAATTTTCACGTTTGATGAGGCATCAAAGGCTTTCGCCTTAGTAAGGGGACATAAGACATAGTACACGCATCTTTTTCATGTTTTCAGAAATAAGGATGTATATGTTCCAAACGTTGTGAAGTGCAGGAGGAAATATATACAGTTCCCATATAGGTCATTGCACTTATCGTTTGTTTCGTTGACGTCTATTTACCTCCGTGCCGCACTTGTCTATTGCTAACGACGCGGCAGGAACATTTACCATGTTTGCTGTATCGCGTGTGATACGTGCGATATTACTCTTAAAATTACTACTGCCTCTTTTAAATAGAAAATTCTCAAAAGCCCCTTGCTGCAACAAGGTCTTTCGGTGCAGCAAGACTCTACGTCAATAGCGGTGGCCTTCTTGTAGGTACTTATCGATAGCATCTCTTTTAACGGCTTGCGTAGCGCTGTGATGTGACGGAATATTTAACACATTTACGAATGCCGGAATCTAGCCACAACATTATTTTATTATTACGTATTGAACGATGGCTGTTATCAGTTACTTTCACGCACGTAGACAAAGTAATGATCATTTCTAAGTAACCGTCGTTCGTTCTCAACTACTCCACTGCCGATTATCACTGTAGTGCAGTAACTAATCAAACATCATGTCATCACAGGTGTTCCTCGTGTATTTCATCGCCGGGCTCAAGAAGACTGACCGCGATTGGATCGGAGGCCACTCTATGGAAGGCCTGGGACGTCACTGGGTCTTTGATCTGTTCAAGTATGCCCACATGTCATAATATCGTTAGTGTCGGCAATGCGCCTATGTAATCTCTGTCTGGCTCTAAGAAGACGTTTTCCCTTTGTTTCCAAGAGGCAACTCAACCAGCAGATATTCGCAATGCGCACCTACGAGAACAAATATAGACGAGTATAGCTTTGTGGTCAAGCCCTATAATCACAGCTGTTTTCGCCGATGCTGGGACAAGGGGACAAATATTGCTCGCTAAAATAACTATACTTGACTATGGGACATGACGATGTGAAGTGGGCAATACTGCCATCAGTACCGGCAGTACGTCGATGGCATCAGACAGTCCGGAATTGCTGGCCTTTGGGTATGCTCTGAAAGTGTTGTCGTCATGTTTCTGCGCCAGTAAAGGGACCCTGCAGTCACCGATATCCTGCTCAATCGACCTTCGTGCGCGGAGCAGCCTTTGATAATTCGTTCAACATGCATGTGAGGGCAATAAAATCGCCGCATGTTAGGCGGAAGTCACGTGGTATTTTTTTTAATTCGCGCACTTTAGAGAAAGGCCAGAAAAAATTAAGCAGTGGAGTTATCTTACCATAAATTGAATATATTCGACGTTTTTGAACAAGCGATACAACGTTTGTATTGAAGATTCTTCTGTAGAGTTATTATTTAAAAAGTTCATTAGGAAATCTTTGTTAATTTCCGAGCTTGGCGGATTGGAAAAAAATATTCTGACGTGCTCTATATGGCTCCGACGAATGCTGCGTTAATTGGAGACGCGTAGCGCCTATGTTTATTTTTTTAATACTTGGTGCTTCTTAGACGAAACACCCTGTATACCCTCAGTAAACACCCGCTCCGCCACGGTGGTCTAGTGCACATGGTTATGGCGCTCGACTGTTCACCCGAAGGTCGCAATATCGAATCCCGGCCGCGGCGGCTGCATTTTCGATGGAAGCGAAAATGTTTGAGGCTCGTGTACTTAGATTTAGGTGCACGTTAAAGAACCTCAAGTGGTCGAAATTTCTGGAGTCTTCCACTACGGCGTCTCTCATAATGATATCGTGGTTTTGGGACGTTAAACCCCAGACATTATTATTACCCTGTGTATTGACACCTGCCCGTAATATGGTTTCGATATGTGGAAAATGCGAAGTATTATAACACATCCCAATCTCAGCATTTAGACCGGGAGTACGAAGGTGTAAAGCACAAGTTAAAAAGTAACCCTCGAATCACAGGCTGAAAGCTTAGCTGCAGTGAATACTTTTAGCTTTATCTTAAATAGGCATTACGAAAAACGCTTCCGGCAGGCATAAGCGATTGTTGGTCTTCGATAACCAGATGGCACAGTTAACAAGATGTATTTTATGTAGGCGCGTGCTGATCGACATAACGCATTTCCTCTCAAATTATTTATGAAGCTGGACAGGAAGCCACTGCTGGTGTGCTTCACATCTGAGCGCGGCGGCGGCAGCAGCAGCAGCAGCAGCGAAAGCGTCTGCTGGAAGCGTCATTACCGGCAGTGTTCATCACCGGCACAGTAGGCGTTCTTACAGACCATTACAGACTGTGCTGCATTCAAAATCTGATTCCCAGCATGTATAATACAGTTGCAAATGTGCCAGTATGCTTGTTGTTCATAAATAGTGGTGTCTCAAGGAAATTAGAAGGCACTACTTTTTCTATATTTTTTAAAGAAAAAAAAAGATTATTCACTTTCTGCAGCATCCATACTACGTGTTTGGGTGGCAAATTACAGGCTGGTAATGACCGAAGAGCAGGTGGATGCGTACGTAGTCCACTGGGGCGGATTCCTGCTAGACCTTACCGTCGGCTTCTTCATGGTTGCCTCGGCAGTGCGGCCCTTCGGAGTGCTTTTCTGCGTCCTCTTCAACGCCATGAACTCCAGAATGTTTGCAATAGGTGAGTTCGCTTCAGAATTTTGAAGGCTGCAAAAAGTGGGGTACCACCGCAGCAGCTTGCCCCGAGAGATTTTGCCAGGAGCAAGTGTACAAGGACTGGGTTGGGCTTTCTCTGACTTTTGATATGGGGCAGCGGCTAATCTTTACGGACGGTCAGTCAACTTATACCAATATACTAGATTGTTCGCCGCGCAGATAGGGCGCTGGCGATTTAATGGATCTGAGTGACCGATTATGTGTTATAAAGAAAGAAGGGGAATCGATCTCATATATTTCAGCGCCTCGGTAGATATTTCAGCTCCGTTGATTAGTGTACACGGGCAGTCGGTGATATGTGGAGTAATACCAAAATTATTGCATGCCCACGTTTTTGCTCTTTTTTGTTTCTTTCTCCTTTTTTTTAATTCCAGTAGATGTCGAATTGGCGCTTTGTTCCTTGCGCTGGCACCAGGGCGGTAAAAACAATGCCTTGCCATTTCAGGAATGTTCCCTTACGTGATGATTGTGCTCACGACCATATTCTTCGACTATTCGTGGCCCAAGAAGGTCGCAGCCATATTGCCTGTGTACATCCGGAATATGGTGCCGGATCTTTCCGCTTCTCGGCGCGACTTCAGTAACTGTTGGTACCCTGGTCGAGGCAAGGTAAGGCATTCCCATGATCTGGGGACATCTGTACGTAGCGCCATCTCTCGGTGGCAGTAACGGCGTCCTGCCATAACTGAATGGGAAATAGGCGAAAAAAAAAAACGTATCTGACGACAAATGCTAGTTGCCAAAAAGGACTCCCGGTTCTATACAGCAGAGACCCACTGGAACATTTCGGTAAAATTGCAGTGTCGCACTACAAAGCGTGCGGTTTCCCGGAACAATTGAACAGCGTCCATTATAAATACATGGGGTCGCATTTCTTGCCAATAAACAAATAGTCGCCAACGTTTCAACGAAAAATGAATTCATGACGTTTCGAGACCGCTACGGGTCTCTTATTCACATACAAGCGAAGCAAGTTGGGCCGTGCCTTTATATGCGAAGTAAAGGCGTGCCTTTACTCACGACCCAACTTGCTTCGCTTGCATGTGAACAAGAGACCTGTAGCGGTCTCGAAACGTCATGAATTCATTTTTCGTTGAAACATGGGCGATTGTTTGTTTATTCTATTGTTTGTTTATTAAATCTATATAGTCCACTATCGTCGGTATTCAGGAGTAAAATTTGTATTTGGCTCTTACAGATTGGAACATTTCGCTTGGGTTTGAATTAGCTCGTAAAAGAAGTCTGAAACGATTCGAATGTACAGTATAGCAATATTTTGCGATAAAATTAACATCATCCTTGTGCTTCCGTCGGTGCCGTCCTTCGTCGCATGGGCGTAATGGCGATGACTAGACTTGAAGAGCGAGTGGTCCTTCCAGGCAAAAAGCGCACTATTCTGGACTGTCGGCAGCGTTTTCTTGTTCTTGGCATCTACTGAAGGCCTTGAAAAGTGCTCCAGCTCTTCTTCTTCTTCTGAGCTCGTTTTATGCCGTGCCGTTTCGGATAACTTCTTCTTCTTCAAGGAATAGATCGGTGCCCAATATCTTCATTTCATATGTCTTTTATTTCAAATATACCATCTTGGAGCGAAAAAAGGACATGATACTGCAGCGCTAAACTCGAAAAGAAACGCTAAGAGGCAAAAAGAAGTAGGAAAGTCGGCCTCTTACTCTTTATATTCGAGTTTTGCCCTACAACATCATGTCCTTCAGTAAGTGACATCTCGCCCTATAAAAAAACCAATTGTGGAACGTAAACACGATAGCAAAGCAACTAGGACACAAATGAAACAGATTGATTGAGACCATGTTGGTTGTTTTGGTCACGATTGTTGACGCAGCGCTGGTTTAATGAATGTGGTTCAGTTTGATTGAAACAGATGCAGGATTTGGCTCATTTTTTTAAATTCGAAACTGCCTTTTTGAATCCACGTTACAATTGGGAATTGCCCCATTTTGATTCAAACTGTTTCAGAAGTTAAAGATACTTAGGCGCGCTTTACGCTCCCGTTAAATTAACCGTTTCGGTTTCTGCATTTGGCTCTTTTTGAAAAGAAAAAATAACGCCACAAGTATAGTGTAATGCAGTAGATGAAGTTTTATGGGTAAGCAAACAGCAAACAGTAGCACACTAAAGTTGTCTTAACGAGCATGTCAGCATGTCTTAAGGAGCTGTGTTTAAAGGCCTATCGCCGTTCTCATGTATGCACACATGCAGGCCAACATCCGCAGCAGTGGCAGTCGAAAGGTCGAGCGTCAGCTACGCAGGTGGAAGATGACGGCGTTCCTCGTCTGCCTGCACGTGGTCTTGCAGCTTTTCCTACCCTACTCGCACGGCATCACGAAGGGCTACAACACGTGGACCGAGGGAAGCTACGGCTACTCCTGGGACATGATGGTCCACAACTGGAGGCCCGTGCACGTCAAGCTCGTGCTCTACGACAACGCCACGCACAGGGCCCACTTCATCGATCCTGAGGCAAGATACGGCAGGCAATAACCGCGCGTGCCTATAGCATAACAGTACACCTGAACGAGAAAAGTGGTAGGCCGCTCAAGTAAATAATGAAAGGAGACAACTATACATAGCTTGCACGTGACGTCATAGACGCACAACATAGCTCCAACATGGCGGCTTTAATGACGTCAACGCAGTATAAGCACGAAGCGATTAACCTCCTTTAGTGTGATAACGACGTCGCTGGAACGTTATTGGGCCTCTGTGCTTGAATAACGAAGGAATTAGCCTGCGAGGTACTGATAACACAAACGTGACGTCACAGAGTTCGCGTGCCACCACGTTGGCGCTCAAACCTGGCTGTTTCAGTGAGGTCAGTGGAAGCCATCTATATATGGCCAACTCGAGATACAACAGTTATTATAGGATTTTGCCAAACAAAGATTTTATATTTACACGGCAAAAAATTGCTCTCGTAAGCGATTTCTTACGCAATGCCACCGCTGTCGCGTAATGAAGGGCATAGTTTCAGCCTTCCAGTCTATTTGTTTTCTTTTTTAACACGATAGCGTTAAAGAGCTCGTTCCGCAGAAATTCCGGTGTCAGTGTCGGCGGCGTCTTTGGTAGTGAGCGAAAAATCAGCGTTGTCCGTGAGCGAAAATTCGAGGTAGATGCTAATAAAGGTACGAGCAGGATGGCGTCCGCACTTTGGCTTTCCTTGCGGCACGGTTTAGGTGTCCACCAAGAAGCGAAGAGAGGCTGGCGATTGGGAAGGCGATACGAACACGGTCCGATTGTGCTATCGCGTTTTGCGTGGCAGAAGCGAAGAACCGCACCAGGCGTCAAAACATGTGAATTGCGCAACGAGTCGGTGGTCTAAAGGCCCATCGATTACAATGCGCTCAGCCATAATTAACCAACATTGTCAGCAGAAACAGCATTAAGAAAGCGTGCAGCTGCGCTGGTGCGCGTGTTGCCTTATACGAACTTGTAGTGGGTACGTTGGCAATTCGGAAAAGGAAGAATTATATGGCGTAGTGCGCACTTCGCAACACTGCTTGCAGTAGGCATTCTAGGATACTTTGAACGGCCATTGTTAAGCGCACAGACGTTCCTTTCCTCGCGGCAAGGTTGAGGTGCCAAGCGAGAAACGAAGGTAGGCTGGCGATTGTGAAGGCGATGCGAACGGATCCCGATACGCGTTCTACTCTTGAAGGCGAAGCTTAAGTGTCCTCCAAAATTTTTACATGTGTATTAGATGCATGCGAGGACAGACGAATAGCATGGGATGTGTGATAGCGTTTAAAGGCCTAGCAACGAGTTGAAAAGTCACTTACCAACATGATGCGTGCTTTTTCCTCATTTTAGTAGCCTCGTTTTTTTTTATTCTAGACCTCGCGGTAAACCTGGTAAGCGCGTGGTAACTTGTAGAGAATATGTATATCTAGGTAAGTTTCTAACAGGGATACTTGCTCATGTAAATGAAATTTACCAAAAAATAAGGATGGGCATGGAACGCATGCTGCAGTCTTTCCCGAATCGTGGCAGGCAACTTACCGCTGTCCCCAAAGCGGAAGGTGTACAAACATTACATTCTACCAGTTCTGACATACGGGCCGAGGACAACAAAGAACATCGACAAAATTAAGGATCACGCAGCGTGCGATGGAATGAAAAATGATAGGCGTAATATTTAGGGCTAGGAAGACAGCACAGTGCATCAGATAACAAACAGGTGTAGGTGATATCCTAATCGCCACTGAGAGACAGAAAAGAAAATTCGGGAGCCCTTCCCCTGTCGGGACAATGGGGCAACCGAAGCTTGGTGCGAGCGTGCCTGACCTACTACTTTTCTTTCTTTCTTTATTCCTTTCGTCAGCCCGTTCCCTCCCCGGCGGAAGCGAAAAGGCTCTGATTGGTTGCGGGCGTGGTGTGAGGGCGCATACGCGCTTGGCATCGCACCTAATGACTCACGTTCCGGCGCCGGAACGTGAAGTCGTGCGTTCATATCCAGGCAACAATGAAATGTAGCAACGTGAAATGACGAGCGACCTCGATAAAAGATCAGATTGTCATGCCAGAAGCGGGTGATCGTCGACAAGCCTACCGTCGAGAGGGCATAAATTATTGGGAAAACGGCGCATAAAATACGCGTGTGACCGGCGCACCTTCGAGGGCCGCGTTTATCGGTTCGTTTCGGCACCAGCGTCCGGTTTATTGCGTGCAACAACGCAGCCACAGAAATCTGTAGCTCGTAGGAAGCTTCGCTCGAAAAAAGGACAGGCCGCGTAATGCACAGGCCAGACGACCGACGGTCGCTTATAGAGTGACGGAATGTAGACCAAGGAATGAGAAACGAAGCCGGGAACGACAGATGATTATAGGTGGGGCGATGAAATTAAGAAATTTGCTGGCATAAAATGAAATCAGAGGCCGCAGTGGACACAAAATAGGCTGACGATAATTACATGCATGCGATAAAGTTGCATAAAGCGAGGGAAATTTGCTGGCATAAAATGAAATCAGAGGCCGCAGTGGACACAAAATAGGCTGACGATAATTACATGCATGCGATAAAGTTGCATAAAGCGAGGGAAAAATCGTCTAATTCGTGTGAAATATTATTCTCTCTACCGGTGCGCTGCACGTTAAATACTTGAGTTGCTATTTCGTTTCCATCCTTCTTAGATCGCAAATCAAACAAAAGCGTTGCGGGCAGGCAGATCTTCAAGCTACAAACGATACTGCATGCGCTGTGCGTTCTATAAAAAAATAATAATAAAGAGAGTGTATGCATAGCATATCGTATAGTTTATAAATTTAAGGATATCGGAAAGTTTGTTTCAGTTGAAAACGCGAGCATAGCGTGAGAAATAGACACTGCGGAACGTTTTTCCTTCCGTTTTTCTTTTCTTTTTATTTTTTTTTTTTGGGGGGGGGGGGGGAGTCGCTTTCACGCTCCACAATTCTAGCGATTATAAGCTCTGAAATTTCGAAGTAATTCACGTTGCCGAATGCGCATCTGATTATGAGTTACAGATGTATCCGCAGCCAAGGAAATTTTTTGTCACACGCCGAAAGCCGGCCGTTTTTTTTTTCTGTTTGTTCGTTGTACGTTTGCACGTTTCAGTTTTATTTTATTATTTTTTAGCTCGTGTAATGCGTACGTATTGCTCTGTTTCCAAGCAAGAGATTACGCAGTCTTTCTTTTCCGGTACATCTGCGGGAAGCGCCCAGGAAGAGAAAGTTCCGCTTTATTTTGCCGGCGCAGACTTCTTTTACGATGTATCTTTCTTGTTTCGTTTTTTCAGACACACACACACGCCTTCATTCTTCACTCGGCACGTCTGACACGCGCGCATTCGAGGTATACGATGACCTCGTGAACAGAAGGGCTATCGAGACGAAAACATAAGACCACTTGCGCACCACGCACAACGCGCGGATTATATTTGTGGTATACAGTCACGCGCGCGTGCTGCACTTGTGGAGAACGACGCATAAGGTGCTAATAGATATCCGTCGCACGTGAATGACGTTGGCATGGCATTCGTCCTCCAATCTTAAATTTATTTTATTTTTTATTTTTTTAAGGGGGAGGGGGTTCTACATTCCCTAACGGCTCGCTAGCGTATACATTCCGTTACATTCTCTCTTCGCATTACGGTAATAATAATAATATCTGGGGTTTAACGTCCCAAAACCACCATATGATTATGAGAGACGCCGTAGTGGAGGGCTCCGGAAATTTCGACCACCTGGGGTTCTTTAACGTGCACCTAAATCTAAGTACACGGGCCTCAAACATTTTCGCCTCCATCGAAAATGCAGCCGCCGCGGCCGGGATTCGATCCCGCGACCTTCGGGTCAGCAGTCGAGCGCCTTCGCATTACGGAGCATGTTTCGTCGCCGCCGTTCAGAGCACGGTAATGACGGGTTTCTCAGAAAGACCTGTAAAAATTAAAGTTCGAGCCGCTGCGAAGTGCCGCGAGTGGTCGCGTAAATCACACCGACATTGTCGGGCAAGAAGGTGCACTCGACAAACAGCACTGGTATTTTCTGATCACGCACGCTTGTGTTGTCTGACTGCAGAAGTTCACCACTTCGAGGCGTTGGCACCACCAGGCAGACATGGTCGTCCAGTTCGCCCACTGCATACGCGACAGGGTCCGGCAGGATTATGGAATGAAGGACGTCGAAATATACGTCGACGTCTGGATGTCGCTCAACGGGAGATTCGCGCAAAGGTGCGTGTGCGCGTGTGCGTGCGCATAAAAGTGAGTGACACAGCGTACAAGGTATATAACTGTCCATGCGAAGGAGGTTATCTCGTAATTATAACGACGTGAACATTACTGGCTTCCGAAGCAACGTCGAGCGGCGCCACAGCTCTTATCGTGACTGGGAAATATATCCACGGCGCGTCGCCTGTCGCCACAACACCGCCGTCCCTGCTTCCGCGCATGCGCAGAGCTCTCGGATTGCGTCTGTGGTGCGTCACAATCACGGTGTAAGAATATTCAGGTGTTGACACTGCGCTCGCATAAGCGGCCAGAAAATGTTCGGTCGTCGGTCCGTTGAGCGGTGCGCCATCTAATGGCTTGAGACGGAGAGCGCCCGCGAGTAGCCGAATCACGGTGGTGTTACGTCATCGCCGCCGTGCTCGCCGTGCCCTCTCCTGTTGCTCTCTCGATTTCGCCCCTCGACGCCGCTTGGCGGATGCACATTATCCAGCAAAATGGCACAGAAAAATTCACGTTATCAGCAGCATGCGCGTTGCTATGGAGACGACTGCCCCGCTTTTCGTAGCGCCCTCTGCAAGTCATCTGATAAGAACCCGAACATTATCTGGACGCGCGTGGATTGCGGTTTCCCATGCATTGGGGGAAGAGTGTCATCACCTGAGTATGTTCTTACACCGTGGTCACAATGTAACTATTGCTGACTAGCAGTGATCCGGGCCGAATGAGGAGCGCATGCGCGCACGTGTCCTTGCCGCCGCCGCTGCTGGCAAATCCAGCGACAAACCGCCTTCGCCGGCAGCCTCTATCCCCAGTCACGCAGCTCGGCCGTGCGAGCGTCACGCCCAAACTTGAGCTTGGGTTCCCTATATGTGGGATGACCAACCCTTTGAAAACGTGCGTGTGCTTGGCGACATCAATATTGATACCCTTCGCCCTGCTTTGCCACTGGTTGCTGACTATCTCGACCTTCTATCGAAATGGTGCTTGGAAGGCGCTATACATATACTGACACAAGAAGAATTCTTATCTGGAAAATTCGTGAAATCCTGCATTTACCACATTAATGTCCGTTGTTCTAATCTTGTGTCACATGCAGCTGTTAATTAAAACCAAGGTCGCTGATCATGATTTTGTCTGCTGTCGCCTCGCAGAATGTTCGAAACCTTAAAATGGAGATGGAACAAAAAAAAGAAATTTCGATTGTTGATCCAAGGCTTTTCTACAACCTTAGCACAAAGCATGACTGGCATTTCGTATTATGCACTGTCTCCCCACCCAATTTATGCGATCGTTTTGTTCAGATATTAGATAATTACAGGGAAAAAATGCACCCGTTGTGTTAAAATAAGATTACATCGAGAAGAGATGAAATGACTGTCGCCACAAATATAAACTGCAGTCAAGGAGAAAGACCTTTCGTGGACCCAAGCGAAACGGGCTCCTAATGAGCCTGAGTTGCTACAAAAATTTAAAATATTTAGAAATCGAGTGAGAGCCATGATCCGACTGGCTAAGCGAAATCACATTCGTGGGAAATTTAGTGAAGCTCACTCAAACATGAAAAAGACGTAGTCTCAAATAAATGAATTGAGAGGCGTATCTAAACGTGGTGACCATCAGTTGTCGCTTCTCTCACACTTTCCAGCTGATGGAATCACTGGTGCAAATGATTTCAATACTTTCTTTTCACGTGTGTCTGGTATTGCTAAACCGCACCCCGAAATATGTACTCTAAAATACAGCACATGCAAATCTGCGCGCCTTCCTTCTATTTCAGAATGTGATCTCAAATCAATCCATTTTAACTTAAAATCTAACAAGTCACCTGGCATTGATGGAATTTCCGTGGTTGAGTTACGCAGAAACCTTAATGCTATTATGTTATTAACATTACTGAACCATATTTTTGATAATGAAATTATCCCAGCAAAAATGAGAAAGGCAACAGTAATTCCCCTGTTCAAGGGAGGTGCTCGAAATAAACATGAAAATTACCGACCAGTTTCTATTTTACCCTGCATCTCTGAAATATTAGAAAAACATCTCTTGCAAGCCATGTCTAAGTACCTTGATGCCAATAACATTATCTCAAATGCGCAGTACGGTTTTATACCAGGTAAAGGCCCACAAGACCACCTGGAGTATGTTTCAGACCTTATAAATTCTGCTTTCGAAGTTGGCCAGGTTGTATGCGCTCTATTCGTTGATGTTAGCAAAGCTTTTGATAGTGTTTGTCATATATTCTACTATTAACAAAACTATCATTGACTGGATTTCGTGGGCCTTTTTAAAAATTACTTACTAACTTTTTAGACGATAGAATGCAGTTAGTTTCCACAGGACAATGCCGTAGGAATATGACCTCTATAAAAGCCGGAGTGCTTCAGGGATCAATATTAAGTCCACTTCTCTTGAACTTATGTGTTAATGATCTCGCCGTTGCTATATCTACTGACATATTTCAGTACGCTAATGACACTGTCATTTTGCCTCGGCATTCCCGTTTTCCAGAAGCAATTTCCCTTTTGCAAGATACTACGATAAGTGTTATGAATTCGTTCGCCAATAATGTGATTAACGTGGACGTTTCTAGACCACAGCTTATTCGTTTCCATAACCCATTGAAGAAAGTTAGTTTAAGCCTCCCATTATTGGCTCACTCTGCCTCTTGCTCTCCGTGTACTTGCGCACCCGTTCCTTGTGTTTCAACTGTTAAATACCTTGGTGTATTTCTTGACAGTGACTTCGCCTGGAATTCTCACCTGGCGTACGTTTGTTCAAGGCTCCGGGCAGTCTCTCGTACATTATGTATCAGGTACTATCAGGTCGCAAAATGACCCTGTAAGCTTTTGGATATAATATTCTCTGGTACGGTGTTACGGCATTCGGTCACTGCGCGATTCGATGGAAAAATAGAATAAACTCTATTAACAAAATGGTTTAGTAAACACGAGGCACAAATTTATACAGCGGCGATGCCCACACGCTGCGTGTGGTCTTGGTGCAGCATGTGGACATTACCACTGTAAAAATTTGTGCCTCGTGCTGTTTACAAACCATTTCGTTGAAAGTTAGCGTACGTGTTGGGTCTCTCCTTATTCGTCCTTGCATTGCTTCTTCGCAAAATGTTCAGTGGTTTATTAACAAGGCCGAATGTCAACCTTTGTGAAAAAACAAACTTTTAACCTGTGGGGATCGAGAGCGTCCTCCTACCTGGCGCCTCGTTCCCCAGCTGCCGCGCGCATGCCGGCCGCGTAGCCCGGGCGCACTTAGGCGCCGGCAATCGCCAAGATGGCGGCCAGGGCGCCTCTTTGTCTGGGCGAGCCAAGCGTCGGCTCCGTCCCGCGCTGGCATGTCCGGGCACGCTACGCTGGCGCGCTGCGCGGACCTACGTCACAACGCAGCGCCATTCCCCATTGGGCCGCTGGTGACATCCTCCTCTCCTACGAGCTAAGATTGCTAAGATGCGCCCGACGATTCGCACGAGAGGTTGACGCGCTGCTCTAGCAGGCGGCTTCTCGTTCGTGTGCTCGACCGCTGCCCTTTGTGTGGTAGTCTTAGCGCCGCTGGCAAGCGTACTCGATCGGTCTTGCGGAGTTCCCCTTACGGCCTGCAAGCCTGTGACTGTCGTACTGTGCTGCATCTTGGGTTAATAAACCCGTTGTTGTTGTTACCCTGCCTCGTGCGTGGTTTCTGCGCCGTGTCGGAGAAAACGACGAACCCGGCCGCAGCGTCGTCGCACGCGGCGGCAGTGGAGAACGTCGCGTCCCTGCACGGTCGCGCTCGTAGGTAAGCCTAGTGCAAACCTATCTCCACAAACCAAGAAAGAGCGCTGAAGCATCTCATGCCGACAGCAGCACCGTAACATGTGCACACAAACAACTACTGAGTGTCTTTGTCATATGTTGTACTTCTCGAAGTGTACCTCCTTTTGTAAAGAAATATTCAGCCAGTTCCACGCCTTGAAAGCCGTCGGACGGCGAAGCTGTAAGCGCGCGAGTGTGTGGACAGAGACAGCTTAGTCTCATTTCGAGCGTCGCCAATATCATCATCATCTCGAGCCTCATCATCATCATCATCATCATCATTTAGCAGTTTCTGACCTGACTGCACAGCAACGCGCATGGCGAAGGACAGAGCTTCACTGGACGCACGGCATGACGTATAAACCTAAACGTTGGCAAAGGCGCCCGCCCGTTATATTCAATATATCGTGCCGTTCTGGTGGCGTCCGGTGTCAGCACATTTTAGTACGATCACTCAAACTGTAGTAGCGCCTGTTGGCCAGCGCTGGCTCGGTCTCGTGGTCTGTGCACATTTCAAGCTGCTGTTTTCTAGAAAGTCATTCGACCGTTATATAGCAAATTTTCAGCAAACTGCGTCTATGGTACTAAGAAAAGCGCGTTGCTTTATACTCGACTAGAACAAGTGTTTTTAGCGTGGCTAAACCAGGGGCGTAGCCAGAAATTTTTTTTCGGGGGGGGGGGGGTCAACCATACTTTATATGTATGTTTGTTCGTGCGTAATACACAGTAAGCGCTTTGAATGAATTGCATGCACACTGAGCCACGACTGGGCACGACGTTTCTGTACGTTCATTCGTCTTTAAGTTGACCGCTGTGGCCACGCAACGGCAAATCTGAGAAAGCTTGTGATGTAGTCATGTACACCTGTGAACAAAAGTATACGGGCCGTGGCAGTTCGTGCAGAAACTGCCGTCGGCACCGTCTTGTGGTGAGCCGTCTGCTGTCGAGAGCTGGCGAATGCACGGCCAGAGCAATGCTATCGGCAAGAGACGGCTCGCCACTACGACGCAGACTTCCGTATACAGTGGTCCGTATACTTTCGCTCGCGAGTGTAGTACAGTCGTAATCTTTTTGAGAATGAACACGGAAACGCGCGGCTTTCCGAGCTCCCAGCGCAGTTAAACGGCGGCAACGAGAAGCATTGCTCACGCGCAGTGTGCCCGGCGTGCGAGAATTCTGCCGTCGCGCACATTGCGTCAGGCAAGCAAGCGCGTGTCTGCTGCAGGTGTACTGCAGTAAGGAAGCCGTGTACTTCAAAGTAGTAAGTGTTATAATAATAATTGTTTTAATAATAATTGGCGTGTCGCGTAACGGCGCTAGTAGTACAGAACGCCACGCGCTGCTGTGTTCACTCTGAAATCAAAAAGATTGTGACTGTACAGCATATATTCAGTGAAGCGTTCGATGAGTAGGGCAATGTCGGCGTATCTGAATCCTTCGGGATCCTGGGCGCAGGATGTACGACCCAACGGTGAATATCCTGGAGCAGCCCTGGTCGCCGTTCGTCGAAGTGCCATGGGTGCTGCCTGTGCTCAGAAACTTCAGTGAGTGGAGGGAAAGCTTCAAGAAGGTCCGGGGCCGAGTGCATGCTGCTTCAACGCTGACCGATGTCGAATTCATCGCCGATTTTCCAGGTAAACGTGAAGAAGCCGGTATTTTTCATGGATGGATGGCAGCTGCTATGCTCTTCCCTGGCTCGGTATAAAGGCGCACGCGTGTGTTGGTGGAGTTTATAAACACACGCGATCGGCCGCTCAGATTTAATCAGATTAAAATACTCTTTGGCATCATAGGTCGGCAAAAAAGTTGTAGCTCACTCAGACTCACCATAATTTTCCTCAAGCGGACTCACTCGGACTCAGACTCACCAACATATTAGTGAGCCGGACTCACTCAGACTCAGACTCACGGGTTGACTTGAGCCTGAGTGAGTCGGCTCATGAGTCCGTGAGCGTACAACTGCCTTTTCTTGATCTTGGTGCCAATGCTCCTTAATGCCAATATTTCACATAATCGGTGATCTACAATACGCCTTTCGATCATATACATTGAAATACGAGTTATCAGTTATCCATTAATCCAGTAAGGACATTTTTATAAAATACCCGACTCAAACGAGATACTTTGAAAGCGTTCGCGGGGGGGGGTCATGGAACCTTTCCCAATTCACGTCTCTGACTAATAAATACTGGTGTGGCGCATGAACATGAGTGCATTGAGATATGTGTGAATAGACTTGAGTATAAACGTAAGCCGATATAAGGCTGACATTAATGTTCAAGATGAATAGATAGGACAATTGGTCGGCAATGAAAGGTGGAACTCACTCAAACCCACTCAAGAAATATATTTTGCGCTTATAGTACTCCCTCGCACTCAGACTCGCCAATATTTTCCTCAACCGGACTCACTCGGACTCAAATTTATCAAAATATTACTCACCCGGACTCACTCAAACTCAGGCCCCTCTGAGTCTGAGTGAGTCGACTCATGAGTGAGTTTGCCGACCGATGTTTGGCATGCACTGATATTCAGCAACGTGCTGAATATCGATCCCTGCTTAAATATACATGTCAACAATTTTTGTTGCCTGTCCATGCTTCTCACAGGTTATGGCACACGATAAATCCAGCTTCTTATCCCGACGCACTCCTCGCAGACTCAAACGGCGAGACGGTTCCTGCATTTTATGCATGCGCAGATTCTAAATCACGTATTTTCCTCAGTATTAAGTCACGAAAATATTGCCACTTGTCTTACATTATGTGCACTTTCTGGTGTAAGCATGTCTGAGATAGTAACTAAAGCAGTAATTTATTCCTTGACGATTCGATCTACATGTGGTCACAAGAAATTCCATCATAACATTCATAAGCACACATCGCAATAACTGTTCCGTGTACTCTCCGCAATATTTTCGCAATCGTGAAATTCAAGTATTCCTAACGACTGTAGCTATAGGATTACTCTAACCTACAAATCTGGCAAGCGTTCTTCGCCTCTCAACTACAGAACCATGTCCTTAACAAGTACACTTTGCAAACATTTAGAAAATGTCATAGAGCCGCAAGACATTATTTCCTTGGAAGAGCATAACGTCAGCATGAGCATGGTTACCACAAGGGCTATTCGTCCAACATTCAGCTGATTTCATTCATGACTTGAATATATAGACGCTGGCCTTCAAGTCGACGCAGCCTTTTCGATTACTCAAAGTCATTTGACCGTGTTTCTCACCATCGTCTTCTAGCAGAACTAGCAATATGTAACATTCACCCTCTCGTCCTCGCATGGATTAAATGCTTTTTATACTCCAGGGTACAAATCACATGGGTTAAGAATTCAATCTCTTCATATGAACAAGTGGCTTCAAGAGTGCCCCAAGGAAGCGTGCTCGGGCCATTACTTCTTGTTTTTATTAACGATTTACCAGATAGTATTTCGTCACAAATAAGACTTTTTTTTTTCAGATGACCGCGTATTTTATCGTAATGTTCCTTCTCTAACTACAAGCTGATCTAACAAGTCCTACAATCTGATGATGTTGTAAGCGCTTGGTTCGAGACTGGGTTGATGCCGCTAATTCTCTCAAAGATTGAATTTACGTATTTTACTAATCGAACTTCTAGAAACCAAACTTCCCACGTGTTAAACGTTGATGTTGAACTTTCTATGCACTTGTCACAACCGTCTTCTCCGCCTTCTTTGCCACCAACGACGAGCAGGCTCGATATCACGGGAAAAAAACGCCAGGCCTGCGCGGAAAGCGCAGCACAGCCACAGCGAAAGCTCGAAGAGCGGCATTTCTAGAGGCCGTTATAAACTCTCTTGTGGCTACTAATACAACTACACTAGCAACGTACCCACTACGCCACAAACAATAATTTTCGTGAAGTTGGAAGCACCCACCACGACATTACTCGTCATTCTGCGGAAAAGCGAGGTACCATAAGGCATTATGTGCAGTTTCTCGATGCGACGACTGATGACGATGAAGAATTATGACTGAGCCTTTTGTAATCGGTTGGAAGCTTTAAATGACCCACTAGTTACGTACTTCGCATTGTGTGACGCCAGGTCGTTATTTCATTCTCCCACCACACTATAACATACGCTAACGTGAGAAAGAGATAGAGAAAGGGAATTAACTTTATGGAGACCCTGAGGAAATGGATCATGGGAGCCTTATGGGCTTCCTTGGCAACCAATAGAAGTGCACTTGCGCGGAACCCAATACGCTATAAATCATAATTTTTGTGAACGAAGGAAGCAGCCACTACGCAATTTTTCGTCATTCTGCGCAGAACCGTGGTATCTGCTAAACACCTGTAAGGCATTATGTGCACTTTGTTGATGCTGTGGCTAATGACGATGAAGAATTATGGCAGACCCCTTTGTAATGGGTTGGGAGCATTCAACAACTCACTCGTTGCGCAAATCGCATTGTGTGACGCCTGGTTACAGAATTCGCATTGTGTGACACTTGGGTCTTATTCTACTCTTCTACCACGCTACATTACATATGTTAATGTGGTTCCTTCCCGACATGAAGACTGTATAGGGACTTTTTGCAAGGCAGTTTCAAGCACCGGCTGGTAGGCGCACCAGCCTCAGAGCAAGACCTGCTGGCACTATAGACAAGAAAGCTGTGGACAACCCGTTTTCAGTTGGCTGCGAGACCGGTCCACCGGGCGGCCCCGGAGGCGTCTAGCGTTACGCTAGACGTGCTAGGTAAGCGCCATGCTCCGGGCCTACCTCACCCGCAATTATAAAAATGGCTCCTGAAGCATTTCTTAGGTTTGCTACTCTGAATGTTAGAGGCTTTGCTTCTAGAAAGAAGCAAAGCCAAGTGTATCGGTTGTTGGTGGAGGAAAATCTGGATATATTGGCCGTGCAGGAGACGAAAGTGGAGGGTGAGGAGGAGACTGGGAGCATGGTGCGCAAGTTCACGTCGCGATATTTTGCCATTGTGAGCCATGCTCTCGGTAGATCCGGAGGCTGTGTTCTTTTTGTTCGAAAACTGCCTGGTCTCGTTGTGCAAAATGTATTTTCATGTCCTTCAGGCCGATTTGTATTGTGCGACATTGCTTATAGTGACAGCGAATGGCGCGTTCTTTGCGTCTATGCTCCGACTACCGTGCAGGAACGCTCCGAATTTTTTTCTAAGTTTCGGCAGTACATGTGCAATGAGAAGAAGATCATATTGGTAGGGGATTTTAATTGTGTATTGAAGGAAGGAGATAGATAAAGCAGTCGCAAGTTTAAAGACAAAAGCAGTGATGTCTTGACGCAAGTGCTTGTGGATTATGAGTTGGTGGATATTGCAGAGTGTCTGGAAAGTTCCCGCACAGTTAAGTACACCCACTTCCAGGGTGCAAGCAACGCCCGTTTAGACCGACTTTACATATCAGTAGACATAATAGCACAATGTAGAAGCTATTGCGTTGTGCCGGTTGCCTTTTCAGATCATTGCCTCGTAAAGTGCCAGATAGGTTCAAAGAAAGAAAGCAATAGCTTTACGTGGGAACAGTGGAAAATGAATTCTAATCTCTTACTTGACGAGGCCTTCAATGTAGCTGTGATGAATGAAATTACGGAAGTTAGGGCAGCTCATTGGAAAAACATAGGAAATGAGTGGGAACTTTTAAAGCAACGGATCAAAATGAAAGCAATTGAGAGATCTAGTATCATTTCCTTTGAATCGAAAAAGAAGGAGAAAGAGCTAAAATTGATGCTAGAGAAGCTGACAGCACTGGAATGTGAGAAACCTGGGGTATATGTCGAGGATTTGCGTAATATCAAGCAAAAACTTGAGATTTATGATGAAGAACGATACCGAGGCGCACTAGTACGAGCGAGAGCAATGGAAATTACCTTAGATGAGAATCCAACGAAACGTGCACTTGGACTCGAAAAAAGTCACGCGAGGCGGAACCATATAGAAGTTATTAAAGTGGATGGCGTAGAGATGGCAGACAATGACAGCATCGGACAGGCTTTTTCTAAACACTACGAGGCACTTTTCGCGACTAGACCCGTTGACGTGGAGGTATTTAAAGAGGCGTTCCTTAGTAGAATGCCGCAGTTGTCCGAAGACACCAAAGCAGCATTAGAACTACCTATATCGCAAATAGAAGTAGAAAAGGCCATAGATAAGCTCAATCCTGGTAAATCGCCAGGGCCTGACGGCCTCAGTGCTGTGTTTTACAAGGCATTTAAATGTGAATTATCCGGACTGTTAACAGATGTCTTCAACGAGTCATACAAACTGAACGGTCTGCCTCGGTCCTTTAGTGAGGCACATACTATTTTGATACCAAAGACCGAAGAGACAGAGAAGTTAAAACTAGTTTCATCATATAGGCCCATATCATTAACTAACTGCGATTACAAAATTTTGATGAAAGTACTAGCGCGGCGACTCCAGGGTGTCATCAAACAATTAGTTGGGCCTCACCAAACATGTGGCATCAAGGGACGTTCCATTGTGACTAATATACACAAATTGCGATGTGTGCTTGAGTGTTGCGACGCCAGTCAAGGCGGTGTAGCGATTCTGCAACTCGATCTCGAAAAGGCGTTTGACTGCGTTTCTCATGTTCTGTTACTTGCCATACTAGACCACGTAAATGTCGGTTCCATACTCAGAGATGGGGTAGCTTTGGCATACCGCAACTGCACGACACGTTTAGTGGTTAACAAGTCATTGGGTCCCCCATTAATATAAAGCGATCCGTCCGTCAGGGCTGTCCGCTTAGCCCTCTACTGTTCAGCATCTACATAGAATCCCTGTGCTTGGCAATAAGTGAAAACAGCAGCATTCACGGCTTTAGGTTGCAGGCATCAGAAGTCAAAATTCTGGCATACGCGGACGATGTCGCAGTTTGTTGCACCGACAAAGAAAGTGTTGCACAGGTTATCACTGTAGTAAAGAATTTCGGCAATGCAACTGGTAGTCTGGTAAATTGGGGAAAGTGCTTGGGTTTTTGGCACGGAGTGTGGTCATCTAGACCAGAATTTTTCGCCAATGTTAAGTGGGGGACGACACCTGCCAAATATCTAGGTGTACCGCTCGAATACTACAAAGACAATGATAACTATTGGCAAGAACAGGCAAGAGTAATTCAGTTGAAAGCGAATAGGTCGAAGGGTAATCACCTATCAATGTTCTCAAGAGCTACGGTTTGCAATTTATTCTTCGCGTCGAAACTGTGGTACGTGATGCAGGTATTGCATTGTTCACGGGCAAATATACAGAAATTTCATCGTGTCTTCGCAATTTTCGTGTGGGCCTCTAGTTGGGAACGATGCAGTCGAACCAATCTGTTTAGACGAGTAAAGAAAGGAGGTCTGGGACTGCCACATCTTTTTATTCGGCAAATCATAAACAGGTTCTTCTTTTTCCGTAATGTGAGTGACCCTTTCCTGCGCACGGTGTGCCAATTGAGGCTCATCAGGGCTCTACCTGAATATGTAGTCGGTACAGATCACATGAATGGCGCAGTCTGCGGGTATCTCAAGGAGGTGATTCTAAGTATTCGCTTTTTGTCTGTTAGATTTTCTAATGAGTATCTGTTCTCAGTGTCACGTAAAAAGCTTTACAAAGATGTGTGTGATGCAATTTTACCCGTCCCTCTGTACAGAGCCATGCACAGTCGAGGCCAAGGGCAGGACGTGCTAAAAAGGGTTAAAAGAATGCAAGTGGCGCCTTCCACGAAGTCCTTCTTCTTTAAGCTTCACACAGGCACATTGCATGTCAAGGTATTCCTTGAGGAGCGTGGTTTTTTCTTACCTTGGGGCTCAGACTGCCTTATCTGTAATAAGCCAGAAACTATTGACCATGTTTTCTTACATTGCTGGGAGGGCGTGTACTTTTGGGATGTACTACAGAGGACAATCAAGAAGGAATTCCCGTTAGATCAATACGGTATCAGGTTTCTCCCAATAGATAATGAGAATGGATTGCCGTTAGACTTAATAATGTTAACCGGCCTCCACTGTCTATGGCGGGCGCGTATGGCAGGATTTCACCGCGATCCAGATGCAAGGCCCGCAAGAATGTACTTTCGTGAGTGTATGTCGAAATTTGTTGAATTGCAGAAAACGCAGGAGATTGTACCTGAGTGGTTATCGAGAGTGGAACCCTTGACAGTGCTCAAGGAATTTTAAAATTGATGTCTGTCCAGTAGGACGGACAACATTTGATGTTATTTATTCTATGTGTTTGTGATGTGGTTTATGTCTGGAAGCAGGCAATAAAGCAAAAAAAAAAACCGGCATGGCTCAGAGGTTGAATACTGGGCTCCCACGCAGAGGGCCCAGGTTCGAACCTCGTTCCATCCTGGAATTTTTTTCTTATTTCGTTTTTTTTTTCTTATTTCGAGCGATAGTGGTTACGGACACCGGCGGCGGCGGCGGCGGCGGACAACTACGGCGCCAAAAACGGCCGGTGAAATGATCTCATAACAGCTTTCGCTGTAAAAGAAGCGAAGGATAAGGTAGCTGTGGAGAGCGTTACCGCTAGTTTTTAACATGTATTCCCTTGACGTCTTTCATCCTCTGATTCACAACGAACGACACCGCTGAACTAGTTGCTCCCGAGAAATTGCCAGAGGAAGACCGACAAGTCGCCGCAATAGTGTAGTCACTTCATGGTTGACGCTTTTCGCATGCTATTTAGTACCCCTTACGTCTGCTCCTGCTGCCGCCTTCTAACACTGTGGACGTTCGCAAAGAAAATCTTCGGCGCACCACGCGAGCTCTCATACCTCCGCGTGGTCATGACCTCCCGAGTGGACTTACTCGTCAAGAGGAGGTATCGCTCCGAAGAGTTCGCGTGAGTGCGGCTGTGACACCTTCAATCCGCGCTAAGTGGGGCTACACCGACACAACTTCAAGCTGCCCATTTTGTTTTGCGCCGGTGCGGGAAGCAGACCTGAACCACCTTTCGTGGACATGTCTGGGGCTACAAGCGGCTCGTCGACGCCACCTGCGGCGTGCTGGACTTCAGCACACCAGGCCGCCTGTCTTGCAGTGATGGATATACGGTCCGAATCATAGGTTCCTCTTGGACTTGACGAAGGAAACACAGCTGCACAATTTTGTGTAATGTGCATTGATGCCGTAGGGCAAGCTAACGCAATAAAAAAAAAGAAAAACCAGTGTCACACGGTGCACTGCTGATCACGATTAAGCCGGATTTGGATAAAATTTCTCAACAGTGATTGTCTCCCATTTGCAGCTTGCGTGAAGGAGCCAATCACGATCGAGTAGCTCTATCCGGATCAGGCCCGATCGCGATGAATAGTGACCGTGTGAGACCGGTATAAGATGACAACACCGTCTGCTCCAAGTGCTTTACAAGTACTGGACGCCCTGCATCTAGTGCTTGCGTATACTTTCAGTGCGTCCACAGAAGCCCGCAGATGCGTCTTCTTCGGCAGTCGTTTGGTGTTTTGCGTAGTTGCACCCCCTACCCCACCCCCTCCTTCCCGCGCAGCCGTGCGTGACTTAGCCGTGTCCGGGGAAAAGGGGACCCGTGGGGATTCATTACTACGACGAGGTTTGCACCTTTAAGGCACCCTGGCGGAGCAAACACACCCGGACTTTAGCCTCTGCTTCACGTAAACGGCGCCTCCGGATTGACCCACCCGGATAAATCGACCTCTTTCTTTCCCTTTCTGTAAATGTCAAAAACAGCGCCAAAAGAGACGATTCACAAGCGAACAAGCACACGTGACAGAGCTTGTCATGTGTGTTTCTTCGCTTGTGGATTGTCTCCTTTTGCGCTGTTTTTCCTATTTACAAAATGTGTAACCAACTAGCCCAACGAACCACTCTTCTGCATTTTTTTCCCTCTCTTCACTCTTTCCCTTTAGTCTCTTCTTCCCACCGTGCGAACTGCGATGGTGGACTCGATTCTGTCCTACAAGAAATAAATCTAACGGCATCAATTTTTACGATTCCCGTGTAAAGAATGATTTGCCGTTCGATTCATCGCATTTCAATGTTGTCAAGATGAGTGTCGCCTCCCTTTGCATGGATTCTGCGCTGATGGAATCGAGCTCATACAAGATGCAGGTATAGCTTCAATTCGCTTCCTTTCGCCAATCGTTACAGCTGTTGCGGAGACACTGCTGCAAAAGTTTAAAGTGGAACACAAATGGAAACAGTTGCAATGCAGACCTAAAGGATTAAGCCACAAGTTGCGTCTTACATTCATAAGCTCTCACACATGGTCAAGGTAGCGGACAGGCACTGATTTTTAAGCGCCCGAGAAAATTGGGAAACTGAACTGACGCTTTTGCAGCGGCAAAAAGCGCGTCTGCGAAAAGAAGCACGAGTGTTTTTGTAACGTGTTCCGCGGGATATATGGGCGCGAGGCCCACCACTGGAGACGCGGGCGCTGCGATCGTTGTGACGTGCAGGGTTGGATCACGTGATCTCACATTGCTCCGGCGAAGTGAAGCGGATGGTTGAACGCGTTGCTTTTAACCGCGATTTATGGCGTTTTCCGCTTTGAACAGCATTGTTTTGCTCTCACTTCACTCGTGCGGACACTTAGAGACTACACAATGTGGGGAAGTGCAGTCAAAGTTATCGGCGGCATGGTACCTGATACTGATCCGTGCCACTGGGCGAGCCTATAGTGTGAGCTTTCACTTTCACTGTTACCCTGCTCTGCAAGGGCGTGATACCGCTGTCACCTGACGTTCCTTTATTATTATTTCCAGCTCATGCATGGGGTTACTTGCTTATATAGGATGCCCAATGAGCCCATCGAGTGTGACTTCCTTTTTATGTTGCGCTTCAGACGACAACACGACAAGCTTCAAACACTGATTCACCTTCTATGATTTTGGGGGTTTCACATCCCAAAAACCTCGATATGATTATGAGGGACGCCGTAGTGGAGAGCTCCGGAAATTTCTAACACCTATATGGGGTCGAAATTAAGCTTGAGGGCTGTACGTGTAACTAAATTTAAGTACACGGGCCTCAAGCATTGAGTCATCTTATATCAGCAGCCACAAAGTGTCATACAGCTTATCATTGAAGTTGTAAATGCTGGATACTGGTATTTTAACTGAAGCATAAAATTGCGAACACAGCTATCTGATTTAGTTGGAATCGGTTCATGCTGTTATGACTGGCAGTCGGTGGCGTCGCGCTGACCATGAGAATCGGCGGGCGAGGCGTTCTCACACTGCTAGAACACCTGCATCTTTCCTGGAAACGGCGTTCCCGGGACGGCAAAGCCGGAGACAATGGGCCACCTGGGCTTGACTTGGTATGCTGCCGAAACGACATGACCTGTATCTTTAGACAGGAGTCGCCGCAGACCCTTTTCTGCCCTTCGGGGAAGAACTGGAGGAGCAAGCACGTTCTGCCCTTCGGGGAAGAACTGGAGGAGCAAGCACGTTCTGCCCTTCGGGGAAGAACTGGAGGAGCAAGCACGTTCTGCCCTTCGGGGAAAAGAAGAGTACGAGGAACGAGCCCGAGGAACCTGTCGCCTTGCTTCCCCCACAAGCGTGCCGTTGACCACCTGACCCTTGCTGTTTCAAGAGTGCAACGACCGCTCAGCGACAGTGAAATGGACTGTGCCATGGTGGGTGGGGTCGTGTGTGTGATTGGTGGTCATCAAGAAGGAGGAGCCAGTCTGAGGGGTTAAAACGACGGTAACAGGCTCATCCAATTCGCTTGTCGATGAACTCTGACCTTGTCACGATGTAATTGAGTGTACGAAAAGTGCCAGTAAACTTGTTATTGTTTTCCCATCTTGCTATAGCATCAGTTCCTCAACTCGGAGACTCGACTACGCTACCAAACGGACGCTGCCCTATCGTAGCAACAACCTGGTTGCCGAGAAGGGACGGATCCAAATACCCGGTCGCAACAACTGGTTGCAGCGGTGAGATGGATCCAAATACCCAGGCACGACAATGCTTATGAAGCGCAAAAAAAATAACAACAACAACCCGAGGACGAAGCAGATATACACAGAACAAACGCTTGCCTTGTGTGTATCTCTGCTTCTTCCCGTGTTTTTCGCGCTTCATAAGCATAAAATTGCCATCTAGATCACAGTAAGCTACCCCTTGCAGCATGCTAGTGCATTAAAAGGCACAAGGTAATGCAACCGGTTGGCACACGGTGCATTTCCTTCGCAATTGAGCTCTATCGGGACCTAATTTTTCGATCGCGATTGGCCCCTTTGTGCCAACTGCAGAACGGAGTAAATCGTACGAAGTTTTCATGTCGATGTGGCTCGATGGCGATCGAAAATACACCGTGTGAAAACCGTAGAAAACTCGCGCAATAAGGAGCGACAGATATATATTAAGATCGTGCCGCAGAAAAGCATGTGCTTATGTGAAATGTTATCTAGCTAGAACTCTGAATGAGGCGCGAGCGTGCATATAGCTCTTGTGCGTTTGCCTCCAATAATTTGAGAAAGGTGGCGGCTGCATGCAGCAGCAAGCATGTTGGATTGCTTCCCACAAAGCGGACAAAACACTCGCGTCGTGCTTTGTATTAGAGGACTATGTGTACTAAACAGGAATGCAAATTTGCTCATGCCATTTCTTTCTCGTGTCAACCGCGACCCGTTTTTAAATGGGAACCCACATTGAATGAAGTTACACGGTGGTCACGTTTCACGCATTTCTTGCGGCGAAAATATGCTTCTTTGCCTCAAGCACACACTAAAGCCCACTAGATGCTTAGTTCCGACACAAAAGGAACGTTCTTTACCTTTTACAAGAGCAGCGCGCTTGGCCCCCGTGCCTTCCACATCGGTGGCCATAGCCGGCAGTCAAGGTGGTGTCAGTCATTTTCAGGAACGTAATATTTTTTTTTCGGAGCAGTTAGTTCGCATTTCGTACAGTCAGTGACGAAGCCACAGCAGTATTTTACTAGTTTTGTCAAAGTGAAATACAACAATTATAATCAAAAAGAAGATGCGAAAGCGTCTGCGGGCTGAGCGGGAGAGGCTGGCGTAGCAATCCAACCTTGCACGTCACACGGACACTTCCGCATGACGGCGCTACGGTGTCTCCTCGCGCCCAATACAGTCGTGTTGGACGGAAGAACAGCTCAACGGGCGAACGAACGCAGAGGGCTTTATTTCGCCGTCGACTACACAGCGACGGGCGAACTGGCCTCGACGATCATGAATGCGCAAGCCAGCTTCAGTACCGGCGCTTTTTTTTTTTTTTTGCGATAGCACTTGTATGGACAGTCTCGACGGGTTTTTGCAGTCGCCGTCGCCGTCATGTCCTTCCGGTATGAAGTCCAAATCGATAAAATCCCCCCGCGCATCGTATGTTCTACCGCGGCTAAAAGCGCGCAAGCGGGGGCGACGAACGCGGCCGAAGCAGAGGTCAAACGAGCTGTCCCGTTTCCGTCGCTCGAAGGGTGCATGCAATAACATCACCCCGCTAGTGAGGCCTGCCGTCGAAGCAGACAGGAAACCCGCCCCACCCATCTTTAACGAGCATGAAAAAAAACGGGGGAGGGGGGAGTGTCGCGCGAGGAGCAAGGGCGCGGTCGCGATCGGTGACGCGCGCGCTATCTCGAAAACGCGAAGTGACTATGCGGAGAGCATCGCTCCCTGGAGCGGCCGTATTCTCTTACACCAGCGTTTTTGTAGTTACGCGAGATCGGATACAAAACAGTTAGCTGCCAGCCTCACTTCGTGTAACACTACAATTTGTTGCTATCGCATTCATTGCTTCGCCTTTGCGGTGAAACTGTGACTTTTTTTAAGCGCAGCAAAAGGGTGATAACAGAGACGCCGTGGCAGCGGCGCTAGACAAGCGGCTAAGCCTTATCACGTAGGCCCACGACATATCATATACTCGATACCCTTGCGCTGCGGCAAACTGAGAGATATTTAAATGAGCTATTAAGAAAGCATGCCCAAAATGTAAATAATAGAGAAGACAAATATTCGCACTTGGTTGCGCATTCTGCCTCTTGTATGTGTTAGCTACGGTTTTGTGACACGCAAGTTCTTGGCAGAAGCGATAGAAAAACAGCACATGAGGTGTTAGAGCACTTTTTTCATTGAAAAAATAAGCACCGATGTGTCAGTGTCTTCTATAGATTCTATAGGCACAGACAAAACGTATCCGTCTCGTGTTTTTAACAGCGGAGCTGATAAAGCCGGACGTAAGGTGCGATCCGTGGACTGGAGAAACCTCGCCGAGCGATGACGTCACTGCGCGTCGCTATGACAACCGGGCGCAGCCAAAATCATAAAAATAGCGCGAAACGCATGGCTATGCTCGCTTGAGCTTAGATACACGTTTGATACCAATCGGCATCTAATCGATAAACAATCAATACTAATTGATAACCAATCACTACGCAATAATTTATGGAAATGCCGCCAAACGCATGCCTATGCTCGCTTGAGCTTGGACACACGTTTATTACCGATCGATGGCCAATCGATGCGCAATCAATATTGATCGATAACCAATAAATTCTCATTCATTCATAGAAAATGCCACGAAACGCATGGATATGCTCGCTTGAGCTTGGATGTACGTGTAATACCTATCGATAGCTAATCGATACTGTTCAATAACAAATCAATACCCAATAATTCATAGAAAATGCCGCTACACGCATGGCTATGCTCGTTTGAGCTAGGATACGCGCGTAATACCGATCGATAGCCAATCGATAACCCATCACTACTGATCGATAACTAACCGATGCCGATTACGACCTCGATGAAAAAGATTAGCATTATATATATTTGGCCAATTTTGACTGCATCGGACCAATCCATACCGATCAATACCCATCAATATCGATCAATATGCAAAACTAATGGAACACGATACCGACATATATATCATATCCATACATGGTATAGTATAGAATAGTATAGTATAGCAAGGAGTGGGAAAGAAAAGTGAGGTTGAGAAGGAGGGAAAGGAGGAGGGGAACGCCACCAGCTCCGCTCTTTCATCAGTCTTCGCACCACTATTGCGCAGTTGCCCCATTTTTTTTTCTTCTTTTTTTATGAAAGTGGATTTAGTGACGTTGATCGCGCATGCATCACACACTGTATAAATGCGGGTATTTGTACGATACATAAACAGTTGGTAATTAGCGCTAGGAGGTGTTTTCAATTGCTTTGCGTGTGGGTGTGTGCGTCTATGCGATTGTGCTGAATAGCGCTCTAGTTATCTAACCGGGTTGAGTTACCAACTCAGCACAACAGCAAGTTCATCTATAGGACACCCCGTTATCGCACCGTTTGCTAAAATGAACGGTGGTTGCCGGAATTCTGGCCAATCACAATACTGTTCCGTAAAAGATGTTTTTTGTGAATACCCGACCCGCAAATTTTCCTGCCACGCGGCAGGAATACCCGCCGTAACCCATTATGACCGATGACTTTGTAAACGTGTTCATATATGAGGCCAGGGGCGTAGCCAAAGGGGGGGGGGGGTTGAACCCCCCTCCCCGAAATTTTTCAGTTTTGCTTGCGTATATATATATGCACACATACAAACGCACGCACGAACATACATAAAGTATGGTTTACCCCCCCCCCCCCCCCCCCCCAAGAAAAAATATTTCTGGCTACGCCCCTGTATGACGCGGAGCTATTGAAACCACGAAAAACATGACAAATCGCACTGGTCCTTGCAGGTTTTTCGCTCATCAACTACATCGGCACGAATTTCGACAACGCATCTCTGGAAGTTCTCAATGGAACCGTGGCCGTCTCGTTTCCTTCGATGAGTTCGACGCGGATACTACAGACCGGCGAAAGCACAAACGTGAGACGACCTTTTGCTTCACGCTGCTATAGTTATTGTATCGCTGGCTATCAATGCTATAGTTGTGAAGTTCATCAACGGTGCATCATCGCTCCGGTGGATGGGGTGAAAATTACCGCCACACACGCACGCACACACACACACACACACACACACACACACACACACACACACACACACACACACACACACACACACACACACACACACGCGCACACACACACACACACACACACAAATAATAATAATGAGGCTGTTATGAGGAAGTCAGCTTTGGAAGAGCGTTTCGAATTCATGACATGCCTAAGAAGGGTCTGTCCTCTACTTGCATCTTGATGCAAGGAATACTATTAAACCAGAGCACACCTAATCACGATCGCGCTAATAGCACGGTGCAGGCCAACTTACACAGCAAGAATAATAGTGTTGTATTTAATGTTAACATAGCGCCACTGGTACAGAAAACTAGGTCAGAAGTACCACATGGTTCTATATATCTCTTGTTTTGTTGCGTTTGTTATTGTCGGTATATGAAACGGTGAGATCCCGGGAAGGCAAGCCAATGAAGAGCCAACTATCGCATTTATTATAAACAAACTCGAATGACTAAGGAACTTAACAATAAATAAATAAATAAATAAATAAATAAATAGGAATGAAATACAGCGTGGAAAGAGAAAATCACTTAACTAAGGCATACTGTGCTATATGGACTGTCAAAGCGTGCAGTGTCGGCGATGTATACACTCCCAGCGAAAAAAGATTAGCATAAGTGACTGGTGGCCGGAGCGGCGAAGTCGCGACATGCTGCGCTGTTGTTCCCGAGCGCGACGATCAGGTAGTATGCGTTACTTTACGGCAAAACGATGCCGTACCACGGCTGCGCATGTTAACCCGTTTTCTTTTCCTTTTTTTTGTATGTTTTCTGCGCTGGATTTGTGGGAAGCTGTGCTTTTAGATGCGAAGTATCTTAAGGCGGAGCTCAATCCGGTGGTGGTGTTGTGCGGCGTGACCACCCTTACTGCGCATGCGCATACCCTCTCCACACACCTCCTCTCCCCTCTCCACTTCCCCTCTCCCCTCCTCCTTTCCACTCTTCCTCTGAAACGCGGGCTAGACATGCCGAAGTTCTCTCCTGCGCAACGCCGCGATGAGCTCGAGCGCATGCGCGTCCCCTCCGCTTCTCTCTCCTCTCCCACGCTGCCCCCCTCTCGCCCGCCTGTCGACCGCGTTCCCCGCTCGCCCTGTGAGAATTAACGGCTAGGCTAGATGGAAGATACGACGCGCGTAGCGTCCCTCTTCGCGTTCCACGACGCGAGGTCGGTAGCATGCCCAACGAGCGCCAACGGAACGCGATCGTGCAAGTGCTCCAGCTTCGCATCGCCTCATGGTCCCCTTTAGCGGGAGATGGCGTAATTTTTTATCTCAGTTTTCTCTGAAACCAGCAACAGCTTTTGCACTTCGGGCTTTATGATGGGTCGCCTTCTGCCAGGCCTGCGCTGAAACCGCAGCACACTCACAGCGAAAGCTGGAAGAGCGGCGTTTCTAGAGCCCGTTGTAAGCTCCCTTGGGGCTACAATACAATTACACTAGAAAGGTACCCACTACGCCATAAATCACAATTTTTGTGAAGTTGGAAAGCACCTACTAAGCCATTATTCGTCATTCTGCGGAGAAACGAGGCATCAGCTACACGTCTGTAAGGCATTATGTGCACTTTGTTGACGCGACGACTGATGACGATGAAGAATTATGGCGCAGCCCTTTGTAATGGGTTGGAAGCTTTAAACGGCCCACCAGTTATGTAATTTGCATTGGGTGACGCCCGGTCGCTATTTCCATTCACATCCATTCACAGCCTACCAGCACAATCACCATCTGTACAAAGTTGTGGTATCTAAATATTAACCAATCAGCACAGAAAAAAAAAATGCGTTAAGACAGTTATTCAACGCAAACGATTAACGCGGGATGAGAGCAATACGTCTGCACAAGAAATGTGCACGCGTACGCAATCAACGTGAATTTAGTAGGCAGTTGGAAACATATCCATAGCTTACAATTACCCATGGATGCTTGAAAAGAAGTAATAGGAAATATACACGCTGTGGTGCTCCTGATTAAGAGGTAAATTATCGACCGACAAACCCGATATGTTCGGGGAATATTGGCCCTTGATCTCGTCAAAGCCTTTGATACTATTTCACACAAGTCCGTCCTGTAGGTGGTCGAGAGCGTGGGGTTGGGACCAAAGTTCCACTCCTATGTTCGTGCCTTCCTCAGGGACCGCAAAGCAACCATAAAGATTGGGCAATTGGAATTGGGGGCCTTCACCGTGGGCGCGAGGGGCACGCCGCAGGGAGCGGTCATTTCGCCTCTATTGTTCAACATAACCATGGAAAGCCTCTCGGAGCGTCATTCCACTGTAGCCAATACCACCCACGCCCTATATGCCGAGGACATGATTGTCTAGTGCATGGGAGGTTCGGATGCTGAGGTGGAGGGAGCGCTCCAGTCGGCACTGTCTATCACAGAAAGTTTTCTGGAGGGTACGAGGCTTCAGCTCTCACCCTCCAAATCGGAGTTGCTTCTCTACAGACCGGTTCGACCCGGGAGGAGGCCCCACTCGCCGCTTGATCAGGTACTGATTACACTAACCACAAGGGACGGGCAGTCGATTCCAAGAGTCAACAGTATTCGGGTATTAGGCTTCCTTCTTGAATCCAGCGGCAGAAACTCACAGGTTTTGGCCCGCATCACATACAAGACGGAGAACATGCTTAGGCTTACTTTAAGGGTCTCAAACCGCAGGGGAGGGCTGAGGGAAAGTAATCTCCTTCGGTTATACCACGCGTTCGTCATCAGCCACATTAATTACGTCGCATCATATCTAAATTGGTCTATCGCGAGGAGGATAAACTCGACACTTTAATGAGGAAAAGTATCAAAAGGATGCTAGGATTCCCCATGAGTACTGGCACGGACAAGCTCATGAACCTGGGCATGCACAACACCCTCTTGGACGGCGCGGCTCTCCTCCACCAAGGCTGGGCAGCGTCTCCTATACAGTCGCTTGGATGCCATAACATGGGCAGTACGGAACAGAAGATCTATTTATCACAAACAGTGAAGGGTACGTACGAGGTGGAACCCTTCTCGCGTAACGTCCATCCGCAGTACAATTTATTGGCCGGCTTAGGGCACGGGCCAAGTCTCTGCTTGACTTCGTAGCTAAATCCCCGGGAAAGGTGGCTTTCGTCGATGCGACGCAGTGTGGCCGCACCGACAGCTTTGCGGCTGTGGTTGTTGATCATCGCGGTCGCGTACTCAACTCAGCTTCCGTTAGGAGGATATCTGCCTCCGTAGCAGAGCAGGTAGCGATAGCTCTAGCGATGAAGGACCCTTCGCGTCCTGGGACATTCACTGACTCCAGGGCTGCCGAACGGGCCTTCGCTTCGGGGGTGGAGGCTTTCACACAATTACCTGTTTCCCGGCCCACATGGGCTCAGGAGTTCATCCAACAGTTCTTAACGTCAAGGAACTTGCCCATAACCGTGCGCGAGAAATCACGTGCCGCGGCGGTCCGGGCGGCTCCGGAGGCTGGTTCGCGGAGAGTTTCAGGGATCCACTTGGCATCTTATAGGAAGTTACGTCTCATTATCAAATGTCAGAGCGGAAATACCCCCTCCCGCATTCCAAGCTCACTAGGCCGCAGTCGTCGGCTCTCCGGATGTTGCAGGCAGGTTCGTTCCCGTCTCGTAGCACGTTTAGCCACATTGCTGAAGGCATAAATCCAGGATGCCCTAGCTGTTGGGCGGATAAGTGCACACTCGCTCACATGTTCTGGCAGTGCCCGGCATTACGTAGCGCAAAGTTCAGCACAGAACAGGACTGGGAGAGGGCTTAAAGGCCGCGAGCTCTCGGTTCAGTTGTCGGCATTCCAGGAGGCCTGCGAATGGGCGTAGGGCCACGGTCTTCCAGTGCCGGCGTGGGTGCGGCCAGCAACTGCGGTGGACCCCTCTGCGGAAGTTGTCTCATCGGGGTTCTCCAGGACCAAATAAAGTTCATTTCACCTTCACATTCACCCGTACCGGTACTATATTATGTCATATGCGTGTTTTTACTATAAGATGAGGAGGAGAGAACTTTATTTAATAGTGGATAAGAGGGAAAGGGGAGCCAGGTCAAGGAGGGATGCTAGGTAGGGGCCCAAGGGACCGCGACTGTCACCGTCCATTTCGCCAGCCTAGATTGTGTGTCTTGTTCTGCACATCAGAGCGTTTTCTCCCACTCTTCGGGTGAGGGGGGGCTGTTGTAGGAGCTCTTTTGGGGCGAGTGGCGGCCGCATCGCCATAAAATATGGTCCTTTCCCGCCTGAGCTAGGCTGCAAAACGTACATGACGAGACGATGTCATCCCTCAGGATGGCCGCTAGTCTCTTGGGGCTGAGCACACTGCGCGTTTGAGCTCTGCGCAAGGCCACGGCCTGGTGTCTTCTTAGGCCGCCGCATGGAGGCGGGTAGATTTGTCGCTCCTCGCTTTGTCGATGTTGGCGAGCTCCATAACTTATCGATACTTCTTCAGGGTTTACCGGAGGAAGCTGAACCTCTGCCCGGTTTGTAGTTGCGCGGGCTGCTAGGTGGGCAGCTTCGTTGCCGAGGTTTCCCTTGTGGCTGTGGACCCAGAAAAGCCTCATGCTTATCGCTGGCTTTTGGAGGGATTTTTTTTTTTTTTTGCCGCGGTTTCACTCACTTGGCCCGACCTAAAGCTTTTTATCGCTGACATGGAGTCAGACACAATGAAGAGCGTCTCTGCGACAGCCGTTGTGTTAGCGATGGCGGCCTCTTACGCCTCCAGGATGGCCGTAGCTGTGATTTCCACGGTGCGGAGCATTCTTTCCGTTCCGTCAGCTATCGCACATGGGGAGGCGTCCACATACGCGTCCGGTTTGTCTGCCAGAGTCTTCCCGAGGGAGTCCGCGCGTGCGCGTCGGCATTCTAAGTTGTGCTCTCCCATGTTCCTTGGCAGCAGTTGAATAATCAGTTTGTCCCGTATCTCTTTTGGAATTTTCACTATCTTTGTGGCCCCTGTGAGGGGAGGGGGTGAGATTATGTAGTTACAGGATATTGTGCCCTTGCTGTGTGCATGACAGCCTCCACCACTGCGCAGCTTGTTGCGCTTCAACAATTTCGTTGACGGTGTTATGGAGGTCTAATTTCATTATTATTTCGTCGCTCGCCCATGCAGAAAGTCCGGTAGTTACTCTGTAGACTGAACGTAATAAATGATCTATCATTGCGATGTCGGTCTTTCGTAGCTGAAGGAAAGGGCATGTGTATGCTATCCTAAAAACAAGGTAAGCGTGGATTAGCCTGCATGCCTCTTTCTCTTTGAGCCCGAACTTGCGGCCAGTCATGCGTCGTAGCAGTCCCGTGACCTGGCGAGGCGTGCTCTCCAGTCTCTTCAAAGTTTCTTTTTAACTGTTTTTTCCTTCTAAGAAGAGTCCGAATACCCTGATGATCTGGACCTGGGGTACTACTTCTCTGTTGAGTACTATTTGCAGTGCACTTTTGATTGCCGGTGTTGTTTTGCCGGCAATAAACAGTCCTGACTAGGCGGAGGAGCATTTGAATCCGTTGCCGTCCACATGGGCTTGTAAAGTGTCGGCCGCTTCTTGAAGGGCTCGTTTGACGGCTTCGGCATTACCTTGCCTTGTCCAAATGGTCACATCGTCCGCGTAGATGGCATGGCGGATGAGCGGGATCTTGTCAAGTTCTTTGAGCACGTCCCTCATTGCACAATTGAAAAGAAGTGGGAATAGTACAGCACCGTGGGGCGTACCTCTAGCGCCGAGCTTGAGCTGCGGGCTGTTGATGCCTCTGATGTTGAAGGTGACAGTCCAGTCCCGAAGAAAAGCGATGATGTACTTGTGTTTTTACTGTAGTTTTAAAGTTCTCAACCCCGTGGTGACACCTGGCGGCTTGTGACGAAGTTCGCTTGGGCGGAAACTTTTATGATACAGGGTTTTAAAAAATTATTGAAGCAAAAAAACAAAAAAAGAAAACTTATGCCAATTTTAATGTCATAACATTTGTTGTCCTGCTGTTTTCTGCTTCTGCCCTTTTTATGAGCTTTGCTAAACTATTCTGTTGATTTTTTCTGTCGTTATGTTGAGGGAAGAAGTTATTACACGTTTCACATGTGAGCGAATTACGAGAGCAAATTTTACTTCTCCACTCGGCTGCAGTATGCAGGTATTGTGAAAAAAAAATTAAATACTTGGATGGGGCTGGCAAGAGACAGCAAGAGGTTGCAACACGTTGCAGTGTGTAGCACCCTACCTTCTCTATTCTATGTCATTTAAACCTTTCAATGCGGGTTTGACGAACCTGCGTACCAATGAACAAGCATCAGGAACATTTGTCACGCGTTTTACGCAGGGGCGTAGCTAGGGGGGGGGGGGGGTCAACCCCCCTCCCCCCCGAGAATTTTCAGTTTTGCTTGCGTATATATACATGCGCACATACAAATGCACGCACGAACGTACATAAAGTATGGTTGAACCACCCCCCCCCCCCCCCGAAAAAAATTTCTGGCTACCCCCCTGGTTTTAGCATTATTGTGATTGGTATAGTACCTTCGGGGAATTGCATGAGGTCTCATACACATATGGTTACGGAGCCGGCCTCTACCTACCAAAACAAAACGGCAAGGGTTGGGAGTGGGGGGGGGGCGGGGGGGTTAAAGCTGCACGACAATACTATGTCACTTCTATAAAGATAAAAATAGCTATTGGACTTGTTTTAGTAAATAACCTTTCCAAAATACCGAACAAGCCGCTTTTACGGCAAGACGGCAGCAGCAAACACGCAAGAGCGAGAGTGGTTGATGACACTCCAGCTCGTTACGCCAGCTCGACGTGACGTCAAGGGCTTTAAAGGCGTCTGCTTGAGCATATCTCATTATTTATCGGTACAGAGGTGTTACTGCACTAAACTGAAGAGCCGAAGACTCCGAAGACGAAGTTAAAAAGAAAGATTTTAGTGAGCCACAACGTCCCAAGCACGCAGGCAAGAAATTTATTATTATTATTATTATTATTATTATTATTATTATTATTATTATTATTATTATTATTATTATTATTATTATTATTATTATTATTAAATGCCTGACGTTTCATTGATTTACCGGCGCTGGTGTGTCCTCGTAAAACTAAACTTGAACTTTATTTTCGCTTTGATTTTTTTAAACCCCTTATATCATTGCGAAATTTATGGAAATAGGCTTTTAAAAAATGCTCTGTAAGTCCAAACCTATTTACTGTTTCGATTTCGCGGTCTTATAACGATCCGATGAAGGATCAAATGTAGGACAGAAGTAACACGTTCGAGGGCGCCAAGGAGCTCCATGAGTGAATAAATTGCGACATGTTTATGTGCAACAGCGCAAGGCGCCTCAGTTTAGTTATTTAGAGAAAAAAATTATAAATCCGGCCATGTAAGGGTAAACCGGTTACAGCAGTATACCCAAGCGAACTCGTTTCTCCAAAATTACACTTTGCTTTCCCAGAGAGCGCTAACACGCGACCATTTCTTTCTTTCTTTCTTTCTTTTCTTTTCTCGAACCCGTTCGAGCGCGAATGATGAGCCTTAAAATAGCACCGAACCGTCACAATTTTCGCTCCGTACAGCTGAGTCTGAATCAAGCCGAAAAGTATGAACACGAAGCGAATCCGAAAAAAATTCGGTAACTCATCCTGCCGATTAGAAGGCAGGATAAGAAGGCGATTAGAAGGCTTCGAAAGTGTAGGAAAGTTGTATTGCAGTTTTGCACAACATATTTTAGTCGAATATCCACAGCTATCGTTCAAACAAATCCTCTGTAGTAGAGAAACGGTAATTTTGTTTCTCTTAGTTGCTTATTCTTTATAGTGCATGGCTACCTCCGATACCTCGGAAGGTTTAGTACGAGTCCCCAGCTGCTCAGCGTTTTAAGTTACCTTGTCACCGGGAAGTCAGCTTTGGTTGCACATCTAGGCTTCATTTCTGTTCTCATTTCGTTGTTCGGCCACTGGCAAAAATATATATGAATATGCTGGAAACCAGAACGTGCGTCCCAGTTCGCCGAAACGGCGCTCAGTTCCTGGCCGTTATATAGGCCAAGAATAACTGGGCGAGAGTAAACAAAAGCAGTGACCCAGTATTTTCTATATACACTCTAACAAAAGTAAACCGAAATGTAAATAACGTTGTCGAGTTTTCTAAAACCTCGTCGCATGCAGTTTTTTTGTTTTTTTTTTTGTATGAGTGTTCTTCACAACCATATGCGTGCGCAGGGGGAAAGTGTGTGTGGCGGGGGGGGGGGGGGGGGAGCAGGTAGGCGGCAGGGGGACCATGACTTTTCCTTATGGGTCAGAGGCGAGGGCGCACATTCAGTTCTTTATCATTTATTTTGCAAGCATCACATGGAAGCTAGTGTATCTCAGTTGAAATAATGATGAAGAGCCATGAAAACGATGTAAAACTGCGTTACATACCAGATTTTGAAAGCGCTTGGCTGTAGTTCTGTTGTATATCACTGCAAATTCACTAAAGTATGTAAGTTAAGATTTATTATTATTATTATTATTATTATTATTATTATTATTATTATTATTATTATTATTATTATTATTATTATTATTATTATTATGAAATCAGCGATCTTGGTGTTGTTGTTGACAGCGCGTTAAACTTTCCTTCTCACGTTCAGCGTGCTGCTATGCGGGGCCTTCGTTCTCTCGGATGTGTTTGTAGAATATCTCGAGAATTCAGGTCTCCCATGGCCCTACACAAATTGTACACGGCAACATGTCTTCCACAACTTGAGTATGCGTCCGTGATATGGAATGGCATTGCTCAATCCAGCGGTAACGCCATTGAACGAGTTCAGAAAAAATTCCTCAGCATATATAACCATCGCTTTGCTAAAAATGACTCTGGATCTCGTTCAAATACTGCTGAATCATTATCAGTGCCATCACTTCACTGCCGACGAATACGTTCTGATCTCTTATTTCTTTACAAGCTAGTCCACGGTATCATATCCTGCCCTGTACTTCTCAGTTGTGTTAATTTTCGAATTCCGCGTAAGTTAACCAGAGAGAACAGACCGTTTCATGTACCCGCCTGCTTCTTCCAACACTCTACCGTTCACAGAATACAAAGTCTTTATAATATTAATTTTCTTGATCTTGACGTTTTTCATAGTCCACAATCACTGTTTTGACATAGTATGGCACAATGTACAAAGTCTTCCCTTCTCCGTCTTTCCGCATTGTTGTATATATGCAATCTAATTTTTTATTCCCCTTCAATAATTCTCCTGTTGTCTTATTTTACTCCTGTGTTCATTTCTCTTTGTCTAAGTGTTTTTACTCTTTTTATTTCTGAAGACTGTCTGTATTGTATTGTTTATTTTTATTGTTTTTTTTTTCGTGCGCCTGCATAAAGACCTCACGGTTGTTCCTGGGCACGTTAAATAAATGATTGATTGTTTATTATTATTATTATTATTATTATTATTATTATTCAGTGCACTGAAGCATAAAGATCACGCACACAGGAAATCTAAATGTTCTCCATCCAGCGAGTGGAAGGAAGAGTTCAGCTTCTTTCGAACTCTCTCTAAACGCCTATATAAACGGGATTATAGTTCGTATATTGAATTCTTAGAAAAAAGCGCCTCTGACAGGCCGGCTGAGTTTTGGAAGTATGTACGTAAACGGTCCAGCAAAAGCGGAGAGTCCTTCAGACTACTGGACTCAAATGGGGTAGAAGTGCATGCCGTCGCTGACTGTTTTGCCACGCATTTCTCATCCGTTTATAAGGCCTCAGACTCTAGCACTGATATCAGACAACAGCCCAAGGCGGTTAGCTCATCCAGTGCTTTGTCGCTGGATGAAAATCTTATCTGCGAATGCATTAAGCGCTTAAAACCATCCTTATCATGTGGGCCAGATGGCATACCCTCCGCCATACTAAAAGCTTATGGTAGTATATTTGTCCCAGTACTAACTACGATATTTAATAACTGCCTGGACACTTCCACATTTCCTAGCATGTGGAAAACTGCTCGTGTTTTTCCAGTATTTAAGTCGGGCTCTAAAACAGATGCTTCTAATTATCGTCCGATTTCTCTACTATGTGCCGCATCAAAGATCTTCGAGCTGGCTCTTCACGACATATTGTCTTTTAGTGTGAAAAACTCATTGATTCCTAATCAACATGGTTTTCTCGCTGGCCGCTCAACTACCACAAATCTTGCTAGTTTCATGACGCAGATCTCCACACCTATTTCTCAGAGAGGACAGGTTGACTTAATTTACTGTGACCTGAGCAAGGCTTTTGACGTAGTCAGCCACACGCTGATTATGGTTAAACTTGCGCACTTTGATGTTGACTTGTCAGTTGTGAATCTCCTGCAGAGCTATCTGCTCAATAGATATTATGTTGCCGTAAATGGCCAAACGTCTTCTTTGTATAAAGTGACTAGTGGGGTCCCTCAAGGGTCGGTATTAGGCCCACTCCTATTTTTAATTTACGTTAATGATGTTTCTTTTGCCATTCGTAATTCTTCTTTCCTCTTGTATGCCGATGGCATCAAGATTTTTAAGGAAATTCATTCAGTTAACGACTGTCGCTTGCTGCAGTCAGACTTGCGCTCTTCTTCCGAATGGTGCGACGGTAATAACCTTTCTCTGAATACCTCGAAGACAAAATTCATGTCTATCACTCGCAAAACATCTAGCGTGTCATTTCAATACTCTGTCAATTCTGTGCCGTTATGCAACGTTTATGAAATCAGTGATCTTGGTGTTGTTGTTGACAGCGCGTTAAACTTTTCTTCTCACGTTAAGCGTGCTGCTATGCGGGGCCTTCGTTCTCTCGGATGTGTTTGTAGAATATCTCGAGAATTCAGGTCTCCCATGGCCCTACACAAATTGTACACGGCAATATGTCTTCCGCAACTTGAGTATGCGTCCGTGATATGGAATGGCATTGCTCAATCCAGCGGTAACACCATTGAACGAGTCCAGAAAAAATTCATCAGCATATATAACCATCGCTTTGCTAAAAATGACTCTGGAACTCGTTCAAATACTGCTGAATTATTATCACTGCCATCACTTCACTGCCGACGAAATCGCTCTGATCTCTTATTTCTTCACAAGCTAGTCCACGGTATCATATCCTGCCCTGTACTTCTCAATTGTGTAAATTTTCGAATTCCGCGTAAGTTAACCAGAGAGAACAGACCGTTTCATGTACCCGCCTGCTTCTTCCAACACTCTACCGTTCACAAAATACAAAGTCTCTATAATGTTAATTTTCTTGATCTTGACGTTTTTCATAGCCCACAATCATTGTTTTTATCCGAGCTTTGCACTGTTTTGACATAGTGTGGCACAATGTACAAAGTCTTCCCTTCTCAGTCTTTCCACATGGTTGTATATATGCAATCTAATTTTTTATGCCCCGTCAATATTTCTCGTGTTGTCTTATTTTACTCCTCCCCTTTTGTGTTCATTTTTCTTTGTCTACGTGTTTTTGCTCTTTTTATTTCTGAAAACTGTCTGTATTGTATTGTTTATTTTTATTGTTTTTTTTTGCGTGCGCCAGCACAGAGACCTTACAGTTGTTCCTGGGCACGTTAAATAAATCATTGATTGATTGATTGATTTATTATTATTATTATTATTATTATTATTATTATTATTATTATTATTATTATTATTATTATTATTATTATTATTATTATTATTTATTTATTATTGTAAACGTATAACTACACCAAGCTAGCAATTTTGCTCCTAAAAGGGACGATCGCTACATCTCTGATTTGATCTCAAGGGACACCACGCCACACACTTGAATTGAAGAGAGTAAAATACGAAAGAGTCTAGGAAAAAGAGGATGAAGGTACTGAAAAAGAAACACAAAGAAAGAGGGCATCGAAGGCGTACCACAAACTACCACCTGGAAACAAGAAACCACGGAGTGTTGCTCGAGAGAGATGGAGCTTCTGGAAATTGCTTAGAAGCACGCAGCGACAACAGCGAAATATTGGGCATTCTTGCAGCAAATGTTCAAGCGTATCACTGCAGGGTCCACAAGCCTGGCACGAAAGACTCGACACACGTCCCTGTCGGTGAAGGCGATCTTTGATAATAACACATTTGACGCACCACTTTGGCAACACAGATCTAGTGCGGCGATTTCGTAATGCGTGGTCATAGATTGGGATAGGTTGCGATCCTTTGTCAGCACGTTCATCCCGGTGCCAGAGCTTCAGGTGGCGGCGTACAAGCAATCGAGCGTCGTTGAATGTGCATAGTGTGTACATCTTCAGTAAAGTCGAGGTTGTGTGCTGACGCCGACTGAGCTTCAGCAGCTTCGTTTCCTGAGATACCAGTGTGGGACAGCACCCGTCGGATCATCACTGTTATTTTTGCGTCTGACACTCTATTAAGGCAGCCAGTCAGGTGGAAGTGGATAGACAAAAAGCTTTGGTTTAAAAGAAAAGCCTTAAATAAACGTCTATTATATGATGTTTCAGACTCAATGACACGCAAGAAACTATACCAGGACGGCTGTTTTCCTTACGCGCTTATTCTATTTCAGATATTTACCGGAGTTTACCACACAGTGACTCCCCTGAAGCACGCCCCAGCTGGCTACATGTACGTTTTTGCGGACAAATTCCAAGAGAACGACACTGGTAAGCCCCGAGCAAGAAATCCTGCAGCCAGCATCCTCAAGCGCTTCGAAACATAGCTAGCTCTTACGGAGGCAATAGGAAGAGTTTTTCGACGACAATCGGGGCGCTTCTGATGGCTTTCTTCTGCTCAGTCAGCGTTTCAAACGTTTTACGGCAAACGCACCGTCATTGTTTTGTAGTGCTTGCCCTGGCATGAAGGGAATACATGAAAACGGCGAGAATACTTGGAGCTGATTGAAATTATAAAATATATTTCTTTCAGCTATGAACATTAGACAAAGTCGACACAGTCGGCATTTTAAAAAGTCGGCATTGTTACATAGGCCTGTGAGAAATGCAATATTGCTTCAAATCCTTCCAACTTAGAATTTATTTTTAACAACACAGTAAAAGGTGAGCAGGGATAGGTAATTCGTGATATGAATGACATAGTGAATGATGTGGCAGAAGACTTCTATTCTGAACTGTACAGTTCGCAGATAAGCCATCCGAACTCGAGTGAATCAATGTCGAACAGGACGCTTAAGTTCGAAGTGTAAGTATCCATGAGGTTAGAAAGCGTATACGAGACAACTCCCGCGGAGAAGTAGCCGGAGAAGATGGCATAACATTTGGTTTGATCAAAGATGAAAGGCATTTTATATTTATGAACATTGTGACATTCTACACACAATGTCTTATAAGACTTAAAATGCACCAGTAAACTGGCAAAACAGCATTATTATATGAATACACAATTAGCGGGAAGTGAAATATTTTAAGAATTATAGACCCGTCAGCTTACTTTAAATGCTGCACAAAATATTCACGAAGGTAATTTCCAATAGGATAAGATAAGCACTCGACTTTAATCAGCCCAAAGAGCAGGCTGGCTTCAGGAAGGGGTACTCCACACTGTATCACAACCATAGGATCAATCAGTTAACTAAGAAATCATCTGAGCACGACAAACCCATTTATATGCCTTTCATAGAGTACGAAGCGGTATTCTGCTCATTAGATATCCAGTTGTTTTGGAGGCACTGCGTCATCAAGGAGTGCTTGAAACATATATGTGAATACCTTAGCCAGCAACATGGTTCCACAGCTATGCCGCTTTTCCACCAAACAAAATTGCGATCGACAAAGGGGTCAAGCAGGGAGATAAAATTTTCCAATGCTGTTGACTAAGTCGTCAAAGGACTATATTGGCAAGAAATAGGAACACACGTTAATGAGAATACCTGAGCAAATGATATTGCGCTCTTCGGCAATGATGGCAACGAATTGCAAAAAAAAAAAAAAATGTTTGAAGACCTATACGGAGGAAGCGTTAAAGTAGTGTTGTAGATAGATATGGAGATGACAAAGATAGTGTTAGGTGACTCGGCGAGGGAACGAGAATTCGCGATTTGCAATCGGACCCTAAGATCTGTACAAGAATATGCATATTAAGGTCAGTTACTAACAGGGAGCCTTCTGATGTGAAGGAAATTCGCCGAAGAATAATAGGCTGGAGCGCATACGGCAAGCATTCCCAAATCATGGCCGTCAACTTACCGCTGTCCCCGAAGCGGAAAGTATACGATCACTGCATTCTACCAAGCATATGAGGCAGAAACTTAGAGGATAACAAAGAATATCAAGAAGTTAATGACCACGCAGCGCAGGATGGAATGGAAAATTATATGTGTAGCATTTAAAGATAGTAAGAGAGCAGAGTATAGGTCAGGGAACAAACAGGCGTATAGCCGACATCCCAGTTGACATTAATAGAAAAAACGTGGACCTGGGCGTGTTACATAATGCTTAGAACAGATAAGTGATGGTTGGTGAGAGCGACGGAATGAATACCAAGTGATGGGAAACGCAGCCGAGGACTGCAGAGAGTTAAGCGGAGTGATTAAATTCAGGAATTTTCAGGCATAAAATGGAATCAGCCACTTTTCCAGAACTCATGAACGAAACGAAAGGTTGACTTCGCAAACTTCAGTTGTAATACATTCACGTTTTGAACTGAACCGCAATTCTGACGCATAGCTGGGTTGATCAATGTTTCCAGTGTACTTATTGGCACCATTAAGATAACGCAACAGCAATCACCAAGTGCGAAAAGAAAATAGATGCTGTAGCCACGATGCGAGCTTTATGTTGATAAGCGCCATTATCGCGCAGTTGTTTTGCTTTCTTCCTTTAATGACGTATTACCTTTCAACATTTTTGGGTCAACCATACGAATTCCAGATTCTTCACTGCCAACCGCCACAAAGAGAGAAATCATCAGCAGTCGCCACTTCAAGAGATACTTAGAGAACTGGAAAATAAGGTAAATATGCATTTAGAATAGGCTTGCACCTTATAAAAGATAGCATTGCTTCCCTTGGCCATTGCTTCCCTGTTTGCCTTTCGTCAACCTTAACGCAGTATGAGTATTATGTAAACCTATGTGAATCGTTCGGAAATAATTATGCACCTTCATTTGGCGCTTACTGCTTGGGCGTTGAGTTGGAAGAGGGGGGCGGGAGATAAAACGAAGCACAGCACGTCTAACGCTACTGTTCACGCATGATTCTGCTATAGTATATTGGCTTCCATGTGTTGCTAGGCAAAATAACGAAGTTACAAAATTAAGTTCCCGCCCCTCCTACCCTTACTGTGATTTCCACGCCTCCTACCTACCCCTCCTACCTTCTATTGTGAGCGCCTATTAAACCGGAGGAATACAGTAGAAACTGCCCTGGGAAAAATTCCAATATAAATTTTTTATTGGTTTCGTTCTATTGCATTATGAAACGAAAGGCCTGGTGCACCAATAAAGCGTTTATTCGTCTATTCTATTATGCGATATACTTGATAGCATAGGTAGGCAAACTTACTCATGAGTAGACTCACTCAGACTCACTCAGACTCAGATCGGGCCGTGAGTCTGATTCTGAGTGAGTCCGGGTGAGGAATATATTGAAAAGTGAGTCCGGTTGAGGAAAATTTTAGTGAGTCTGGGTCCGACTGAGTCAGGTCGAAGAAAATTTGGTGAGTCTGAGTCCGAGTGAGCCCTCAGAGTAAAATATATTTCTTGATTGAGTCTGAATGAGCTCCAATTTTTTTGCCGACCATGCCTTAATAAACCATGCTGATAGCATGATTTATTAAACTATAACCATATACACTTGATACACGAATAAAACTGATAGACTTTACTAGTATATAGGATTACAAAGCACTAGACCTGATACACTAATAGCCTGTGTAGGTGTGTATCAAGTGCATGCATAGTTGTTGTATAAGACCACTGTGTACAAAAGCAGTTCACAGCCACACAGTAAGCAACCCGGAGTCCCTCACTAGAGCGTGCCTCATAATCATATTGCAGTTCTGGCCTTTAAAAACCCAGAAATATAAGAGTAACGTACAGTAACTATATCATTTCAAAATTAGTTTACAACCACGGCCTGAAGAGGTTTATTTGTTTCAAGAAGCTATCAATGCAGTGCTTGGCTTATCTGACGTAGGAATTATGCTTTATTAACATAATTAGAACATGCAAATATGTCTACAAATATAGTGAAAAATGTAATACAAGTATGATACAAGTGTGTACTGCTGAAGGTGCGCTCGTCATGAGCCAAGCTAATATCATGACGAGATGAGTGTCGGGTCCCTTGAGGGGCTGACAAACATGCAAATAAGATCGCACCTTCCGTCAGCGATTGCTTGAAGGGATCCTGAATCACTTTTCCAGGCAATCATCGAATGACCTCAGTATCGGAGTTTATTGTCTTACGAATCGATTGCCGCAAAAGTTTCTCGAATCCGTCAAGAACGAGCGGTGTTACAGTGATTTGGCGCACGCTTTAAAGGGGCCATGACACCCAATTTTCCATCGTAATCTGTGTTATGTGGATTAATCCTTGTGCATTCACAAATAAGCTGGCAAAATTTTAGCGCATTTGGTCGAGCGCTTAATTTATAATCGAATATTTTGATAAACACGCGAGCGGCTCGAGAGCCAGGCAACACTGGTGCACTCGCGAGCCGTGACGTAACAAGCAGCTAGGCTGTGCAAGAATCTGCATTGGGGCGAACGATATTGTTCCGTGGTCAGCTGCACGTGATATCGAGATATTTGAGCTTTCATCAGCTTGGCACCGAAATTGAACGATTTGGAGCGGCTGAAACTTTGGTAGAACACATGGTAGAACACGACGGCTCCGTTCCGTGCTGAACGTGACGTCACACACGCCATAGCAAAATGGCGGTCGCCGGCGGTGGGCGGGCTTTACAGCCGGTGACTTCTAGCTACACAGGGAGGGATAGCACGGGGAAAAGAAGTTACGTAATCTCGCGTCATTGCCTTGGGCGCGCGTGATGAAACGCGATCGCTCTCTTCCGCTGTGATTCGTGTGCGCGAGTGTGGCTACTGTGCAATGTTAGCACACTATGGAGCGCTGCGCCGGCACGTGGCGGCACTCCGTGGCAAGAAGCGCATCTGATCCAAACGTCGCTCTTGATTTATGTCTGATATTGGCCAATAGCACGCGGTCTGTTGTTCGACGTCAAACAGCAGGCGTCCCGCCCACCGAAGAGAGTGAGGACGGGCCTCTATATGAAGGGAGTATACGCTTTAGAAAATGGCAAATTCGCGCTTCGCTTCTAAACTCTGCTTGACGCGCATGACCGCAAGTTTTGGCTGTGCTGTTCATAGCAAGGTCTGTTTTACGCAAGATGTGTCTTCCCACCAAGCCCAAGGGGTTGTTCATGACCCATTTAACTACATGCGCTTACAGGTGTGAATGCGTTCGCAGTTCTTGAACAGTCCAATAGAAGTTAATAAAACTACATGTATACAGCATCTGTAAGGATGCATAAAGTATTTTATTTGTCAAATGCAAGCGTATATCACTGTATCACTCCATATATGCTGGTTAGATAGAGAAGGTTATTTGTCCTGTAGAACAATTTATTGTCTTGATAAAAGACTGGCATATATATCTTTATGGGACCTGTAGCAGTCCCTATTGGACCAACACATCCTGCTATGGGACGTACTATACACCCTCTGAGATCTATGTAGTTTTTATAGAACAAGTACGGATTTTTAGAACGAATACAACTTTTCCTAGGGCATGCATTGGTTTTTGTGTATGTGTATATGCTTGTGCATAATTATGCGTTAGCTAAACAAATCGGCGCCTCTTTGTCGTCGATGCCCTTCGTACCTATATAAATCATCCCACCGTGTATTGATGCAACTGTTAAAGTAGACTCACGTGCCTTATTTGCGCTTATTCGATATTGTACGCCACGCTGGTCTCTGCATAGGTTTTCAAGGTAAGTTGGTTATGACCGCTACGCAAACAAAGAAAATTAAAGTGGGGGTTTCACGCACCATAGCCACGATATGATTATGAGGCACGCCACAGTATTAATTTGAACGGATTAATCTTGAACATCTGGGGTGTACTTCAACGTGCGCCTAAATTTAAGTACGCATGTGTTCGTGCGTTTTGCCGCCATCAATATGCGGCCGCCGTGGCCGGGAATCTAACTCACGTCATCTATAGCGCAGCAGCACAACGTCTTAGCCACTGGCCACCATGGCGGGTTCTAAGCGAACATTCGAAGGATTATAGGTCGTAAGGCGTACATGAATCGATTAATAACAACGTCCCGGATTGTACCCGGCCTATGATCGAGAGGCATCGTACTAGAGGGTTTCAGATTAATTTGAATTCACGAGATCGTGTTCACTTAAGCCTTGCACTCGACTTGTGCCGTCCTAGACTCGATTCCATAACATCGCGCTTAGCAGCGATAACCCATAGACAACGACATAGAAAGGTACAACCACCTCAGCGATACAAGGTACGCAAGGACAACTGTCACGATGAAATGGTCAATCTTCTACGCATACAGTATTTCTAACTGATATATATATATATATATATATATATATATATATATATATATATATATATATATATATATATATATATATATATATATATATATATATATATACATATACATACACTTATTGACTTTTCCGTATGGCTTTGCTTCACAAACTTGGTGGCGAATATTAGAATTTTCCAGCAGGAACTCACTCGCAGAAGTTCTGAATACGTTAAAAAAAATGGCAAGCGCATAATGTGACGTGCTCGAGCTCATTCTAACAAACTCGTTTGGCAAATCTTTACCTGTGCAGCTTACGAAGAATAGCAAACATCACGACGAAGACAGTCAAGGAGAAGGTCCTCCGTAAGGCGTTATACCTTCTGCAGTGTCTTATGTCCAAGTGTATGTTGTGTAAGGCTTGAAATGCATGACGGCAGCTTGTGCACCTCAGCAACAAAACAATATTACGGATTAAACTGCTCGTAATAAGAGAACAATGTATTCACCCCCGTGTTTTCATATTATATTAATTATGTTATTGCTGTATAATTAAAGTATATTGCGTAGACTATACCGGGTGTCGTCTTTTTTCTTTTTTTTTTGCTATGATCGTAAAGCACTTGTTGCATTTGCAGAAGACTTCGTGGCGAGGCGTGAATACTTTGCCGCTGTTACAGTAGCTTAGAAAAGATTAACTAACAAAAGCTTGTTTCACTTTTTATTATAAGGTTGAGCGCAGTTATTTGCATGAAAATGTTGTATAAGGCGTCACAATTTATAGCGTCCCCAAGTATTAGAAATCGAAAGAATCGCACGCAATTTGATATATTAATCACAGAATTTTGAGACCCCGATCCAGGCAATATAGAAAATCGAAACCGAGCGCACCGGAAGCGCAGAAAAGGCGGCCGCTCTGCTACGTTGGGCGGAAATGCCCCATGATGATGAAGTGACGAAATTTGAATGAAGACGCGTCGCATCACAATCTGCCTAGAGAAAGCGGCAAGTCGTCTGAGGGGGCTATCCTGGACACTGTCAAATTCTGCCATCTTGTCAAATTTCGTAATGACGGCATTTGAAGCCAATCGGAGAGGCCGTAGCCGCTCTCCGGGCCAATCAGAGTTGAACAATGGCGGAATTTGACAATTTCCAAAGTAGCACTCTGAAATACGAATGTGTACCGCCTATTCCTTGCGTGTGCTGCGTGGTCCTTATCCGTCTCTTTCTTAAAGTATAAATAGGCACAAAACTCTATTTCGCCTGTTGTTCTGCATGCAAGAAAAAATGCCGTATTGGCTTCAGCCGAGTTTTACCCTGTACTGCATTGACATAAAAGGTGGAAAAGGCGGTTTTCTAGCGCACAGCGCGGAAGAAATAGATAAGCGCCAAGCACATACCACAATGGTGATGTGATACCCTGGTGCACGTGAGATGACTTGCGGCTTTCCCCGGCAATATACTGCCGCCACGCGCCTTCATTCAAATTTCGTCACTTATCGCGACAGGGTATTTCCGTTTGAGGTAAAAAAGCGGCCGCCTTTTCTGCGCTCCCGGCGCGCCGGGGGCTGTAAGTTGTGGGGTCCGGTGGGTCTCTTTAGTGGTAGATGGATCACGCCATCGTCCACATCAGTTGCGTTCAAGCCGATCTTTTCCGGTGAGGAGTACGGCTACTTAAAAGCACATAAGGTTATTTGCATAGTTATTACATGGAAGCTCCGCGTGCTTGCTCGTCAATGCACCACGTCGCAATGGAACGAGCCGCACTTCAAGCATGCGCGACTATATTCCCTGGACCCAACTCTCAGCCTTCAAATTCCTCCAGGCCTTCGCCGACGTGACGCTACCCTCCTGTGCAGGTTATGGTTGGGTGTCGCATTTACGCGCGCGTACGTGTGCCGCATAGGAATTGACGACACCGCATCATGTGACCACTGCGGCAGTGATGAAACAATTCAACATATTCTGTGCGACTGCCCACAGTACTGTTCACCGAGACAGTCACTTTGCAACGCGCTCGATAAGTTGGACGACCTCACTCTGTCGGAAGAGAGAATCCTGCGCCATCGACCGGACCAAACGTCACAGAAAAAGGCTGTGCAAGCGCTACTGCGCTTTCTGCGTTCAACTGGTCTCTCAGAACGGCTCTGACTGGAACGTCTTGCGTGCGTGTGCATGCGTGCGTTTTTTTTTTTTCGTTTTCATTTTATCTCACTCTCTCTCTCTGTCCTCTTTCCGACCCCTATATCCCCACCCCTGTGCAGGGGCAAACCGGTCACTCGCGCCAGGTTAACCTCCCTGCGTTTCCTTTTCATCTATTTCTCTCTCTCTACAGGATGAATCGACAAATATAATATCAATGTCTTCGGCTTTTATCGACACGGCGTTCCCTAGCACCGAGGCACATAGGGAAGTGGTGGGTGACAAGCTCCTGCCAATCCGGTGCCTTGTGGTCCCGGCACTCCACCCAACAGAAAGGATAAAGTGGGTCACATGATGCATCCAAGTGGGGCGCATGGATGAGATGTCCTATGGGGTCCACAAATGTCCCACACAAAGAAAACGTCTATGTCCCACGCTTTGGCGACTTGATTCAGGCGACGAAGTTGAGCCCGGAGGGTCATTCGTTGTAGTCGGAGGAGATCTTTGATGACGGCCACTGTGTTGACCGGCGCAAAACGCTTATGTTTCCGTTCAGGTGGAGACAGGCCTTGCAGCGGTGAGAACCTTTCTAGCGGCTCCCTCCTACGTCCAGGCGAAGCCACGCAGGATGGGGTGGTCCCGACTCCCCTGTCGGGCTTCCGCGTATCCCCAGGACGACGGGCAGCCTCACTCGCCAGACCAAAGGTGTATAAGCACCTTCCAGGAAAATACTGGGCTCAGTGCCTCCGTCCAACGCTAATCTCGGTGGGAAAGGCTTCCGGCCGACAGATTAGTGCACGCGCAGCGACTGTCTTGTGGGCCAGACTTAACAGGGCCTTGAAACTCGCTTATGAATATCTCAAGCCACGTACGACATCTTGAATTGCTCAAAAAAATGGGGCTTTCGTAAATTGTGACGCCTGACAACATTCCCATAAAAACGACTGGCCTCAAAACTAATGGTGAACAGTTGATCGCAAACTTTTCGTTAACTTTTACAGCAGCCACGTATTTTTTTCTCGACGTAGACTTCGTCTGCGAAGTCAGCCGGTGCCGACTGTCATAACATCTTTATTAAAAATCTGGCATCTGAAAAGAAAACACCCGGTATAGACAATTCAAACACATTGACTCCTGTAGTGTAATAATAGTGTTGATGTAGAAATAGAATTAAATGTGAATATTAAAGTCCCATCTGAAAGGTCCCTGGCCACTAAGCACGTAACATGAGCAGGATTTTGACCTTGATCATGGTGCATCCCAAGCACTGATTGCGACGTTATTGAATGTATGAAAAGCTTGATTTCACAGAAGCATCCAGTGCACCTTTCGAGCACCGCCCCACCACACGTTCCAGAAATAGCCATGTCCGCACGCACACTGGCCAGGGAACTTTCGAAGGGTATTGTTCACATGCACCATGTATGAAACCCTGTTCGTGTTATAAACGCACTCATGATTCAATAAACTGACTCCTTCCCGATGTCTCGTGTGTTTATATGAGTGAAATTTCTTCTAGTGCACACTGTGTCGCAGCTACAGAGCTTCTGCAAAAAGAACGTAAAATTTTATTTCGCTTTACTTGATTCTTGCCCTCGGATGCGCTGCATTTTCCGCATTCAAAAAAAAAACTTACTTATGCTTGAAACAGCATATTCTAAACTAGTGAAGGGTGGCGTTGCCTCCACTACGCAGACATTTCCAGGACTGCTAGCCGGCAAGCTAAGAAACGGCACGACCGAACTGCTGACATTTCTTATGCCCGTGATGTTTCAAGCATATGTTCAAATTCCAATACGAAATAGACGGAAAACACCTAAGCTTAACCCATGTTAACCACATGAAATATATTGGCGTCGTAATATCTTCTGATGCCAAATGGAATGCACGCAGTAATAATGTCTGTTCAAACGCTGAAGAGCAGTTATGGTTCCTTAGAAGAAAGTTTAATCTTGCTCCCATAAGGGCGAAGTTGACTGCGCAGTTGCCCCTTGTGTGTCCCTCGCTGCAATATGCAACCGTGATATGGGTCCAGCACCATAAATACTAGATCTACAGAATCAAAACGTACACAGAAGAGCAACTCAGTTTATAGTATCTATACGGGCATAGATTCCGTCACTAATATGTTAACCGCTTGTGATATTCTTGAGCGAAGAAATGTCACGAGATTTCTGCATCAATCACGCAGTGGTTCCTTCTACATAAACACCAAATTGTATACTTGGAAAAACGTTCACCACAGCACGTAAAGAACAATTTGAAACTGTCACAGCGCAAATTCATTCAAATATTCGTATTGGAACTCCCTCATGCAACAATCCAGTTCTTTATCGCGCCTCTTTTCTTTCGGCAATTGATGCTGGTGTTATACAGAGACTCAGTGTTGTAGCTCTACCAATCGTTGTGCAAGAGTTTTTTTTTTTTATTTCTCTGCTCAGCAGTTTTATATTCATCGAATTGCTGAATTTGTTTTGTGATTTGCCCTGTAACTCATTTGCACGCGTGACTGCTCTGTAATTCGTGATACAATGTTTGTTTGTTTTTTCCCTGGACATTCTTGTTTCAGGTTTACAGAGATTCAGAGGAAGATGAAGGCACGAAGTGACAGAAGTTGTTGAACAGTTAATGTCCCCGGAGCCGATGTTTCGACAACAGGACTGACGAAGACAACCCTTTTGTCAGAAAGTTGGCTCCAGCAACATTCCCTGTTCGACGATTTCTCATGGTTTCACATTTACATTACTTGATTGCCGTTTGTTAACGTGCGTTTAATGCAACGGCTAACGTACTGGTGCATGGTTCGTGTCACTTTGTTAGGATGTAGTGAACCCACCCTGTAGCGACCTTCGGGTCAACAGTATGAATAAACAAATGAAAATCAGCAGCACGTGTCGGCACCGGAGTATTCTCGGCCCTGGGAAGCCAAATGGCAACCTTGGACCAGGCTATAGCCATTGGAGCCCTGAACGAATAGACCCATCCACCTTAGATCCAAGGAAATTTCGATTAAATAAAAGTGTATTCTCTCTCTCAGCTCTCAACATACTGGCAGCATTTTGCAGACACGGAAATAGCCTTACTTTAGTAAGAAGACTCTCAATCGGGGAGTCAGGGCAAGGCTGACGGGTACTGTCATTGTTTTATGTGCCAAAAGGTGAAGCACGCACCCAGCGTCCACCCCCGTCCCCCTCCCCATTTAAAGAGAACAAAAGCCACTGTGCTGCACCATATGCACCCAGGGCCTGCTTGAACTTCATTGTGGTTGTATGCGATAGGAGTATCTAGGGCACTGGAGCACGGACTCTGCTAGTTGTGCATCGGGAAATATATGTACTTTGTTTACTAGTTTGCTAAAGAACAAAGAGCTCTACCCTGTTAAAAAAATTGGTAAACAGTAACTGCATGTATTTACCAGCTTCGAGCGTATTTTACTACCTTCGTGGCATCTCCTTAGTGGAAACAACCTGGATAGATGGGCGAGTTGGCACAGTTTCGTCTTGTCGCTTTCTTTTTCGGTGTCCGTTGTTACTTGCTGGCTTTTCATCTACAACCTATTTACTAGCCAGCAGCTAGTAAAACTTGTAAAATTTGCCTTTACTAATTAGGAAGTCTTTCTTCGTTATTTTAACTAGGTAACTACTAAACCACCCATGTTGCCAGATGCTTCGTAGATGTCGTAGTGCCAAAGTATATTATTATTATGCCGTAAGTGTGACAGTCTTATGCAAAAGTGAGACAAAGTATAATTTTCTTGATTATGTTGGAATAACAGTTTTGTGCTACGTATTGGCACACACATATGCAAACAGTAGGGCACAAGATACTCGGTAGAAAACATCGATTATTCATCTAAATTCTATGGCTGCTAAGCGGTACAATGTGTGCTATCCCAAAGTAGGGGCATAAATTGCCGTCAAGCAGCTATTAAAGGGGCCCTGCAACACTTTTTCAGCATGGTCAGGAAACGCTGCCGATCAGTAGTCGAGGCTCCCGAGAACACAGCACGCGGCCTGGAATTTACAATAAATTCTCAATTCAGCTAAAAAGTGCTTCCTCTTCTCTCGACAAAAATGATGCTTACGGCGTCACTGGCCACCCCATTGGCTGATCTGAACATGAAACGCTCGGTAGTTACTGCGGCCGCCGCGAAAGGCCGTCACTTGCCCGCGCGCGATCGCATTGAAAGTATGCCACGCGTTCGAAGAAAAAAAGAAAGAAAAAATGCTCAAGGTCACGAGACGCGTGTGACGTACCTTCTTCCCCCGTGCCACCCCTCCCTGCTTAGCTTCCAGCGCTTTCATCAGGACGAGAGAAGAGAGAAAGCAATTACAGCGTGCGACAAAGCTTTTTAACTCCGCTCGTACTGGACGGATTCTAAAAAAAATTTGCGGTGGTCGATTCATGAGAAAATAAGCTCCTTTATTCAAGCCATTCCATGGCTACTTGGAAAAGTGTTGCAGGGCCCCTTTAATGTAGATGGCGTGCGCGTAGTAGCCTTGATACTCTGTCTGTAAGTGTTCTCGCTTATGGTCCGTTCATGCACCTATGTACAGTCGGCCACAAAATAATAAGGACTACACGAGCGCGTGCCGAAATTGTCGTCTGCACCGTCTAGTGGTGAGCCGTCTGCTGCCGAGAGCATAGCTGTGGCCGCGCGCTCGCCAGAGTAATGCTCTCGACAACCAGAGTTACCAGATGCTATCAATCTAACAAGCGAATAATCATTCCAAAAGAATTGAAAATTTAACTAATTTTCCCATTCTTTACAATATCTTTTAATTATAACAAAAAATGTCCCTCAAATACGAAGGGGAGTTGAAAAAAATCACTAATTATTTTGTACTGCGAAAATATGCGCAACTATGAATGAAAGCAGATTTTTACTTTTTTACATTGTCCCCAGTGTACTTTTTCCATTCGGTTGAATGCACGTTTGCAGTGCATGATTAACGTTACTTAATTGTTGATTTCCCCTAACGTGAGTTTGACTTCAACGCTCAACTACTCAAAGTCATCGACAAACGTGTATTTGCTGGGAAAATGCAAATAAGCCCAAATAACGCGTCAAGCGACTGGAAAATTCTACAAGCGACTGGGCAAAAAAGGAAGCCCGCAATCCGCTTATTATAAGCGTAACTGGCAGCTCTGTCGACAACAGACGACTCGCCACTAGACGGCAATTTCGGATATGGTGCCCCAAAATCCCATTCAGAATCATAGAGGACGCAGTGAAGTAAGAGGAAGCGTTACATAACAAAAGTGAAGCTAGAAAGTGTCGAGTATAAACACATGGAGATGATATGGTAGCATAGGCGTGCGCCTGGGAGGGGGGGGTGGGGGGGGGCACCCTAATCATCTAAAGGGCCGGCACCAATTCTACCCCATACCTTCACTCAGTCAGACTTTTCACGACATTCTTTTTTATTGTTCAGGGTTATGGCTGCACATGTTTGTTGACGATAACGGCGACCCCTGATATTGCAATCAAAGACCAGACAGCCGGGTACAGATGACAGGTCGTTGTGAGAAGCACGTCATCACTTCATTTTCATTTTTGCATCCATTGCGGAGCTTGTTTTCTTTCGGACTCGGCCAACAAACAGTGTGTGTGGGGGGGGGGGGGGGGCTGCGGTGAAACATTGCCCCCCTCCCCCCTAATGGAGAACCCCTGTACACGCTTATGCTTAGCGTTACTCAAGGTTTTACAATTATCTTTAACGCGGCTACACATCATTTAGTGTCTCCGAAACGATTTCTAATGCCGTTTCTCTCGAAAGACAGATCAAAGTTACAGCGCACGTATGCTCCTTGTTCATGAACAACGAGTGCTATATAATTCAGGCCATGCATACGTTTGTGCGGCCCTGTCGTCCTTAAAATAACTCCTTACCGCTTGACTTTCGCCACAGTATAGGTTGAGGTAAAAAGACTGAATCAAAACGGCAAGTTGGGCGAGTTGGTAGTTAAACATAGTTTGCTGGGCAGCGCGACCCGCGGGTCGCGCTGCCCTCAGCAAACTATGTTTAACTACCAACTCGCCCAACTCTGAGGACTGAGAGACACGTACACAAACAAGCGCTGACTGACAACTGATTTATTTCATCACACATGTAATCAAATGAATCCCTATCACGACAGACACGCGCCACGTGATCATTTTTTGTGTGTACTTATTTACTGCATGTGTGATGAAATAAATCAGTTGTCAGTCAGCGCTTGTTTGTGTACGTGTCTCTCAGCCCTCAGTCCGGGTCGCGCTGCCCTCAGCAAACTATGTTGAGGTAGTTGGTACTCTGTACTTCAGAACCATTAAGCATAGGCGTGCGCACAGGGGGGGGGGGGGGGGGGGGGCGTCCACCCCCCCTAATAACCTAAGAGGGGGGCGCAAAATCTGCCCCATACATTGACCGTTCTAGTCACCTACGAGGGGGGGGGGGGGCGCAAACAGGGGCGTAGCCAAAGGGGGGGGGGGTTCAAACCCCCCCGAAATTTTTCAGTTTTACAAACGCACGCACGAACATACATAAAGTATGGTTGAACCCCCCCCTCCCCCGAAAAAATTTCTGGACGCCCCTGGGCGCAAAATCTGCCCCATACATTGACATAGTAAGGTGGGGGGGGGGGCGCTGCGATGAACCTTCGCCCCCCCTGATGGGGAACCCTGCGCACGCCTATGCCATTAAGCGCAAAAGTTTTGTACGAAAGACGAAATATACACAGGCGCTATGCACGGTAGCGTTTGTCTGTGTCTTCGTCCTTCGTACAAAAGTTTTGCGCTTAACGGTGCTGAAGCTTTACTTGCGGTGCGTCTCTTGTGTGCGTGTATGTGCGTGTGCGTGTGTTTTTCTCGCCCTGTGTGCAAAAATAACTGAAAGGAAAATGGGGGTAGCCCGCCACCAGGAGGTATAATGGCCTTAAAGAGGTACTGACACAAAACTTTTGGCCTCGCGTTCTTTTTTTTTTTTTTTTTGCTGCAATGTGTTGCTGGGGGCCTGTTAGTCATAACACGGCAGGGGGGGGGGTGAAACTTGCCCCCCCCCCCCCCCCCCGATGGAGAAGCCTGCGCACGCCTATGCATGGTAGATCTTAATATCTCCGCCATCGCTCTTCCGAAAGCAAAAGTGGTGTCTGCGCTGCATGGTACAATGAAGAAGATGCACCCTTGACCTTAGATCTTGGCTTATCGCGGCCAGATGCGAGTAAAAAAAAAGTCACATTTTCGCCTCAAGGGCGAAGCAATGAATGCGATAGCAAGAAATTGGAATGTCACAGGAAGAGCGGCAAGCAGCTAAACTTGCTGCGCGCTGCTCAAGCGCAAAGGACGCAGGAAAAGAAAACACACAAGGCGAGCGCGAAATAACAACTGTAGCTCGACACTGGCAGCGCGCTGCTCAAACACAAAGAAGGAGGCACGAAAAGACCGCACAGGTAGACATAGGACGAACGCGAACTCTCACAGTTGTTACTTCAACTACCCCCCCCCCCTTTTTTTTTTTTTTGGCTCTTCTAGCTATCAGATCACTCCTTTCGCAAACCCGGCCGCTGCAGCGAGCAATGCTACCTTCGTGAGGTCTATAGCTTCGGTGCAAACTTTGCGGTGAAAGCACAAGACATACAAAACTCCCCCTCAAAAGATAATCGCGCAAGCACGGTCGACCACGCCCCGTATGTCAAAGTACAAGTCGAAGGCGCACATCCCAACTCCGGCGAAACACTACAGACAGTTTTAGAGTTGGGGACCCAAGAAATTTGCGAGCTGCCAGGACGCATATGTGCAGAACGCAACTCTCGGGCTCTTGCGCTCGCGTTGTCCCAAGACCCTGCAACGCCTTCCTTTGGGTGGAAAACAAAACCGCAGAGCGCGCACGACCTCAATAGAAGAAAATAAAGACGGCGCTTGGCAGTGGCACGTGAAGCCAAGGCTCGCGTTCCCTGCGGGCGTCGATTCTGGTCACTAAGATAAATATTCATTTGGCTCTAGTTCGTACATATTCCTGAGGCTAAAATTACAGCGCAAAGGAACTTCTTTTTCCTGAATTCTTACTACTTCTTTACTCTTTTGCCCCTGCACCCATCTGAATATAATTTCATGTCTCCATATAATACACTATCATCCTTGTTACACGTTTTGGTTTAGAGCTATTGTTGTGTGCGCATGTACGGCAAGTTTGCCTTGGACTTATAAATGCGTTGGTAATGAAAGAATAAAGCAGTTATTAGTCAGCGCTTGTGTCGTACGTTTCTTTTCTTCGTGGGTGTCTTTTTCGTTTGCGCTGTAATTTTATCCTCACGATTCTGCTCGCGGTGTAACATATATACTGTCTTGTAACATATATACTGTCTAACATATATACTGTCAGCCATCTTGTTTCTTCCCTCCTGTGGCATAAGTCTAGAAGAGCCAAAGCGCTCCCACTCATAGACTTAATATACTGACTGACTCTATGCTCCCACTAGCAACGTTACTAGAACAAACTCAGTTTCAAAGCTCCGCATCTCCGCCACCGGAGGAGGGTGGTCCGAACGGCGGTCGCGAGAACTAGCGGCGCTGCAGTTCTGTCTTGCGCCACTATCGGCGCGTCGTCTGCTGCCACAGCATAACGCTGCGGTCCGGCGCGCAGTTGCTCGCGGCAACAGCGCCAGGGGCGTAGCCAAGGGGGGGGTTGGGGAGGTTCAAACCCCCCCCGAAATTTTTCAGTTTTGCTTGCGTATATAGGCACACACACATACAAACGCACGCACGAACATACATAAAGTATGGTTGAACCCCCCCCGAAAAAAATTTCTGGCTACGCCCCTGAACAGCGCGGCAACTTTCTTATTGTACTAGTTAGGTGGATACCTAGGTGGATATGCATAAGGTCGTCTGTATGCATTGGCCCGCGTGCGTTGTTTATTTATTGGCTAAGAATCGATGTTCGGTCTATATTGCCACGCCGACTTGTTTTATTTTGATGTATTCCGGTTTGACCAGCAAGGACGGTTATCAACGCTCGACGCTGTCCGCGAAGCAGTGTTCGAGAAGCTTCGCAATTGTAGTAGATCGTTTTGGTAAGATTGCGCGCCGCACGCGAATATTCCAGCTTTGTCGAGAGATAACGCCGTCACCAGCGATATCGCTGGAAAGTTCGATAGCGCCTGTATAAAAGCCGACGCGCTTGACCGCTTGTCAGTTGATCGACGGTCGACGCTCTGTTCACCGCTATCAGTGTACTGCTGTCGTGTGACTTTCAGTTTCCCGGCCACAAGTTAGGCCAAATGAAGAGTTTCATCTCGGACCTGCTGACTGCTGCCTTCGTCGACGTCATGACCCTGTGACAATATTCGAGCTGTCTACATTGCGCTTAACTTCCAAGCATAGGAGTTTCTAAGCCAATGAGGGTTTTCAGCGTAATTTTTATAACTACCACCACAATTTTAGCCGCTGCCGTCTTATCTAGACCAAGAACAACCCAACACGTTTGTAAAAGCCTTTACAGTGTACAAAGAAGCGTACTTACTCGAGATACAATAATAATAATAATAATAATAATAATAATAATATAATAATAATAATATAATAATAATATAATAATATCTGGGGTTTTAACGTCCCAAAACCACGATATGATATGAGAGACGCCGTAGTGGAGGGCTCCGGAAATTTAGACCACCTGGGTTCTTTAACGTGCACCTAAATCTGAGTACACGGGCCTCAAACATTTTCGCCTCCATCGAAAATGCAGCCGCCGCGGCCAGGATTCGATCCCGCGACCTTCGGATCAGCAGTCGAGCGCCATAACCACTAAATCACCGTGGCGGGGCAAGAGATACAAAAACGTTCTAGAAAAACAGTACTCATGTTGTCTACAATTTATTGAAAAAAACTTTCTCCAAAAACATTACCAATGCTTTGCAATGTTTACAAGATACGTTTTCGCGACGGTTAAAGGGATACACAGTAAACCACTTTACACCCTTAAGGGGGTTTTGCCGTGTCTATAACTAACACCCTTACACCCTAGGAAAAGGGTGTTTTGACGTATCAAAACACCCATACCATAGGGTGTTTCCAATGGCCTAAACACCCTTATCACTGAAAAATTTGAAAAAAAAAATCTGCCAGTCAGGGAACAAGCAATTATAGATGACATCAGCATAGAAGGTGTGCGCACGCGCCACACCGCGGCACACACAACAAAGCGTATTGTAAAATACCACATGGACGGAGCGCTCGTGCTACACAGCCTTACACTGACCATCTGGTATATATAGCCATAGTATCTTAAGCCGCCGTTCAGTGCCGGTGGAGATATTTCTGTTCCGTATAAATGAACATTAAACATTAGGAGAATAGGCGTAAATTTATGGTACGCTTGTAGATAGCCCTAAAAGAGACATATCTTTTAATCTAAACTCGCCGAAGATCCAACGACATTTTAATCAGCGAGTCCCAGTTATCATCTGGTACGCTGTGGTATGGGCCATGGGTGTTTCGATAACACATAACACCCTTAACTCCTAAAGGGTGTTTAGCTAGAGCATTACCCCCTAAAGGCTGTTTTGGGGAAGGAAAGCACCCTTACACCCTAATTTTTGCAAATTTGGTTAGGCAAAAGGGTGTTTTGCTTGCTTGAAACCCCCTTAAGGGTGCAAAGTGGTTTACAGTGTACTGACCCAGAATCGGAAAATATTACGAGAACTCGGTAAATGAAATCTCAGTGTGCTATTACGTCGAATAGATGTCGTCTCTGAGCAATTTTTTCAGCGGATAGTTGTATTTTCGATGTCTCATCTTTCTACGTCGCATCCTTCTGCGGTGCCTTAAACAATTCGAACAAATCGGCCGTGATGTGAGCACCGAGCAGTTATTCGCACGTACTCTGTCGCTAGAAGAGTCGTCAGTATTGAACTTCAGTTTTCCAACTTCACCGAGCAGATATTCCATGCCCGCAGCACTTCTTACACTGTACGACAGCCGTTTGCGTTTCGTGCTGTAGCCGTTCACTACGCAGTTAAACTGTTCGCCAACTACAACCATCTTTTGCACAAGTAAGTCTCCGTTCCCGAAGCAAAGTGTGGGATTGGGCTAGTGTGTATTAAGTTATTAAACTGCTCAGCGCAAAAAAAATTTACACGGTACACATAGAAAAGACGAGGACCAGCGCTGGTCCTCGTCTTTTGTACCGTGCCAAATTTTTGCGCTGAGCAGCCCGTTCCCGAGCCCGCGAGTGTAAAATATTCCGCACATCTTGTTCAATACCTCGTCGTAAAATCTTTCGAAAATCCACTGCTTTGAAGGCATAGCGACAGCTGACAACTGATCGAATGTCAGTACGGTGATGCAACTCTCAGTCTCGGTAGCGTATATAGGTAATCGCCTGCCTTTCGTTTTGCTGTTCTATTTCTGGCAGCTCCTCAAACTGGGCACTGGGCTCTCGCGGGACGCCATGCGTTTTGGGGGGATTTGCGCCTAAAACCCGAACATTTTGGCTTTGAAATGTGGGGTGGAAGTGCTGGGAAAAAGCGCGGCACGGCACCGGGCGCGCGTTTCCACTTTCCACGTGGGATCAAAACTTCTTGTCCCGCAACGACACGACGATAGTGCTTTACAATGTCGTCACTCTCAAAATGAACGTCACAGACCTTGCATTTCGCAGTAAGCTTTCTATCGTTGCGATGCAAAGCTTGAATGGCGTAGGGTCTTTTGGAGGTCCCAAGAAGTGTCGTGAAGCGGAGTCGTCGTTGCGGTAGCCGCTCTTGCAGCCCGGCGCAAAGCAAGTCGGCATACGGCACTCTGTTCGCCCTCGTTACGCTTCGTACATCATGCACGTGTCTTTGTACAAGACGCTAAGCCTGGTCAAGAACAGTCGCAAAAATGACGAGCTAACAAAGCGCAGACGACGCTGTAACCCACGCGCGCTCGTACATCGGCGGCGCCGATCACAAGCACCAGCCGCGGGAGCTAGACAAGCTAGACCAGAGCCATATATGCTCTGAGCTAGACGTGACTGCAGCGCCACTAGTTCTCACGACCGCCACGCGGACCGCCTCTCCGGCGGAGCTTTTAAACTGAGTTTGTTCTAGTAACGTTGCCCACTAGCTCGCGCTACCACGAGCCACGGGACGCTCTTCTTTTTCTTTGGCTGACTAGCCACGAGTGGCGTGGCGCTACAACTCCAAAATGGGAAACTAGCGTGGCGACGATGCACCATGGCCCGCGTCTCGCATAATTTTAATTTTCACCACGTGTGGCGTCCTGTGCATTTCACCCAACGCCACGTGCGTTAGTACTCTTCCGTTAGTATCCTGAAGAACGAATGAGGCATGGCGTAATTGCTTAAGGCAGCGAGCTGCGGAGCGAGGGGTCGCAGGTTTGAAACTCCGGTCGAGCGCTTAGGAATTTTTTTCTTCTGAATTATTTTTATTGCTGGCTTTTATTTATATATACATACATATACATACCCTGAGCATGACGGCGACGGCAAAAATCAGCCGAGAGTGTCCATATAATTGCTATAAAAATTTTGAGCCATTCCACTTTGTGAGGGTGGATGACTATCGCACAGAGGTGACATGGCGGAAGCCAGTTTGTCATCAAAGGTCAGGTTGTGAACGTGCCCATAAACGTTCAAACCACTGTGCAGTCTACAGCGACACATTGACGACATCGCCATTGAGGTGCTAATTAAAGGGGTCCTAAATCCCTTTTCCAAGTAATCATCGAATGACACCAGCATCGAAGTTTATTGCCTCACAAATCGATCGCAGCAAAACTTTTTCGAAACCGCCGAGAACGAGCGTAGTTACAGGTATTTCATGTGCTTTCAGTAACAAGTGACGTAAGAAACTGCTGACTTACTTGATGTTTCGAGCCTCTAAGCACAATGATTGAACATTCGCATGCATAGGAGGAAATCGGGAAACTTGCACACTAATTTACATGATGCTGTGGCGTCTGCCACGTCAGCCATTCTAGCGGCAGCAGACAATAGCAATGCCGGTGCAGACGATAGCAATGCTGGCGCACTTTCATCTGGTCTCTTTGGCCAGCCGTTGCCAGGGGGTCAAGTGACTTTGGAAAAAAAAAGTCTAACTTATAGTGCCTAGAATATATTCAAGCCACTATAATCAAATCTTACAGCATCTTCGACAAATCATACCAGGGCACCCAGGTGCTGCAGTGATTGGACGAAACGGCGTGCCAGGGTGCCCCAGTGCAATTTGTCGAAGTTGCCATTACTGAGAACCAAGTGACCAAGCGCACTGGGCAGAGAACACTAGTGCATGGTCACATGTAGGGCTGACTTTTTGAAGAAAAAAAAAAGCGAAGGGGATGACTTCCCAGAGAGTTGACTTGTCAAGGCTGCCTGTATGATGCCCAATGCTCCCGCCCATTCTTTCTCCATGTCACGTGGAGGAGTGAGCAGGTGAGAGGGAATAGACCTGATAGTGTGCAAAGTGGCTTTGTTCTGGTTGCATGAGTGATAAGCAACAACAGGCCAGCAGTCACATAAAAAAAGAAAATACGAGGTGGAGCTATAGCTAGTAACTCATGCAAGTCTATGTAATGTAAGTCTATGTAAGTCATGTAACTCATGCAAGTCTATGAGTTGTACACAAACAGCCAGAGACTACATATACTGCTTAATTATGTGTCAGTGTTTTTTCTTCATGTCCTGGACATACAGTACTCTTTACAATTTCCTCAAAATGGACAAGCAACTAGCCTGCACCTGCTTTTTGTTGTCCTTGACAAGTATAAATATTCACAAGCACTTACTTCACAGTCACCACCAGCACGTATTCCTACTTATCTTTTCAAGTACGTACTGAATCAAAATTTTGGCAGCATGACCTACTAGAAGTACACTTCAGAGAATCTAGCATCAGGCCTTACAGAAGCATTGTAAGGTTCATGTCACATAGATGGCATGAACCTTACAATGCTTCTTGTGCAGCACCCCCTTCTGACATGTTAATGAGGCATGCAGAACTAGCACGCAGAAGAGGAAGAAGAAAATTAGGAATCCAGCTGGTGGCATGTGCACATGCACAATCAATATGGTTGCCAGAGTGGTTTCAGATCATAAATGACTCGGACATCTTGTTCTGGTGTACCGTTTCTACAAATGTGCAACAGCTATAGTGCACAGGCACCAGAAAAAAAAGGCCAGATGCTGTATTTACACCTTTTCTTCACTATGAAAATACACACACACAGGTCATGATTCTGCATTTTATAAATTCGATTTGGCACAAATCATGTAGCAGAGAGACAGAAGTATGAGACAGAGAATAAGAGCAGCAAGCAGTAATATGTGCTGTGTTTTATTCAGGTTTGTGAGAAGTGTGCACAACACAACAAATGACATCACTGCAACACACAAAAAAAGTGTACAGCTTTCACGATTCTAAGAAAAAAGAAGAGTATTGAAATGTATTTGTGGCACATACAAAAGCTCAAGCATTGCTAACACACAGTAACAAACAATGTGTAGTCATATAAAAAGAGAAATGTAGCATTAACTTCCTGAAGTTCACCTCATATATAACTATGCAGTCACACTTATTACATCATGGTACGGTGCCAAGAATGCAGACAAAAAACAATTCTGAGAGCAGTAACTAGTACATGAAACAATACATACACTACCAATGTCTGTAAAGCAGAGACACAGTGAGGCCTTCAAAGCACAGCTCACTGTCAAGCATGTTTTGATTACAGTTAAGGCACTTGTTTGCATCACATTGCTATGATTGAGATATATTGCTCACTACACATAGCTGAATAAGAGATAACACATTATTAGAGAATAAATACTGAATCACGCATTTAAGTCACTCGAAGATGCCTACAATGCAACACTGTTGTGCACAGCTGCTTGGGGCACACATTGTCCAATGGCAAGTAATAAACAACTCACACATACTAGCACAGATCCCTTTTTACATATTTACAATGTGCACGCATAAAAGCAATAAGGCACAACTACAGAATGGTCCCTTGAGGAAGAGGAGGCAGAAACAACAGCCGACCAGCAACTATGCCTGTGACTGTATAAAAGACCAATAGCACCAACTTCAAGCAAGCACGCTTTTGTGTCCGTATTCCCACACAAGAAAGCTTTTTCTCTTCTGGTTTTGGAACTAAGCAATAGTGAGAGTTGTGTGAACAAAGAGTTTACACCGAAGAATTCTAGTCTGGTTGTCACTGCTAGAGGAGAAGCTAGTTCATTGACATACACTATGCATTGCCATCAACACATTTTGCTCTAATAACATAGGCCCTCCACTTTCAACTTTGTTACAACTTCTGTAGATGGGAATGACAAATGCAAAGCCACCTGCTGTGGTATGCAAAGCTACAGCCTGGCTTACAAAATAATGTTAGCATGAATGCTGTCACTTTTTATGGTTGCAATCTAGTACTAAGGATATTAAGTACAGGTTGCTCAGGGAGACCACATTGAAACCAAATGTACCAGATGACTTTACCCATTGGATCAGGGACGTAGACAGAAATTTTTCTCCGGGGGGGGGGGGGCACCTCCTTGATCTGAAGCGGGGGTCGAGCAGGCAGACATGGTCGAGCGTCATTTTGTGCTCTGTATGCCATGGCAAAAGTAATTTCAAGGGGGGGGGGGGGGGGGCACGGGCCCAGTGTGCAACCCCTTGGCTACGCCACTGCATTGGATAATGGATAATAACTTCACAAAACAATGCAGCACCTGCATCAAATAGAAATTTACTGATGCCCTATTGCTTATTTTTGGTACACATGCCTTGTGGCAAATTGCTCAAATAACAATAATAATAATAAAAAAATGGCTTCAACTACAACTGACATTCAGGGAGTTTGGCTTGCCATGTTTTCATTCCCATCTCTTGATTTAGTTGCAATGCAAACAAACCTGCCTGTCCAAACTGTGTGCAGTCTCTCACTTTCAAGATCTAAAAGACAATCTTTGTTTTATGATAATCAGAGAGGCTGGCATAGTATTCTAAATGGATTTTTAGCTCTTAGCATTGCACATAGTGCCAGTAACATCTGTTTGCCCATGCATATTTGTCTGCCCGGTACCTCAGTACAAACCAGCCTATGAGGCAAGCAGAATATAGAGCATAGAAACGTCATGCGGTAATAACAACTGCATATTGACGTTGTATACTAAAATATGAGGCACCACATAGGAAGGAAACAACCAGGAAATATTTGTATGCCCTTGTATAACACTATAGCTGGTCATGCTAGGTAATCGCAGCTGTTCTCATACATGTAGAGCTCTGAGTTTTGCTGACAATTGCAGGCACTAGAAGTTAAGAGTATTTAATAATTTGAGAAAAGCCCCCAGCCAACACCAAGGTCCTGTACATTTGAGAACATCCCGCTACACGTTTAAATACTTGTAATATGCAAATGCACAAGTTTCAATAAAACGTTTATGAAACTGAAACTTCTACAAATTTATATTGTACATGCATGAGCGTATTGAACAGTCCTTGTGACTCGTGTTAGTCCATTATGTGGAGCAAGAAAATGCAGAAGGAGGAACTCTCCCCACTGGTGCCAGCACGAATGGGCGACCAAATGATGTTACATAAAAATAAAGTGCAAAAACATTAAGCATGGATTTATAACAATCGGTAGCATGCAACACAAGTGACAAGTATCACGATGTGCCAGCACCGCTTACCCCAGATTATGTTGGCATGAGACAGGTTCTGTTGCGCAGAGTATTTAAGCCATTACTTAGTAATGCCATAAAATGAGTTTCTCATCCCTACCTTTGCTCTATAGTTGAATGTCAAGAAGATAAAAAAATTAGGCAATGCTTATTTTTGGCAGAGAATACTGTGTATGAGATCCTCAGATGCAGCAAAGGAAAAAGGAATCAAGTTTCCACAGAAACCAGAGTAATGCTGCAATGAAATCTGGTACTGGTTATGGATGTGAGAACTGCCATCACATTGGTTGAATTATTTGCTAGTAGTAACCTTGAGGAGTTCTGGCATAATACCTTGAAGCATAATGTCAATAACAAGTTAATACATAACTGTGCACTATGAGGCATGTTGTAGTGGTAGGCCACACATGGTCCTTTTATTGTGCACCTTAAAGAATGCAAGCACTTTTGTACCACAACCTACAACCTCGCATCCTACCCAGCAGCAGCATGCCATGTAGCCCAATAACCACTACAGTGAGTAAGCCATGATGCCCTTAATACTGAATTTGAAGTCACACGCTCATGCCCTTCCACCCAGTCTCTCTACCCCGTGCTATGGCATGTTTGTACATTCTGCATGAAAACATGCTGTCAGATGTGCAGGCACCATCACCCCAAAATCACCACTGAACTGCTCCCTGTGTAATGTAACCATTTACACCATTTAACTACAGTAAACCCTCGTTAACTCAAACTTGCATATCTCGAAATCTCGGTTAAGTCTAAACTTTTTTTCACCGTGCATTAACCTCCCATAGGTGCTATGTGTGCAAGGCAACTGGCTGCGTGAGCGATACTGAAGACGGCGAGATCGCCTTTGAGGAGTATGCGCTCTACGAGGCGGACCTCACCGGAATGCTGTCGGACGCCGATATCGTTGAGATGGCCGTGAACGACGCAGATGACCATGCAGACGAGGAAGAGCCTCGAGAAGTGCCTACGACGATAGAAACACGTAACGTGCTGCGCTTGCTCCGCAACAAGGTCGAATGCAGCGGTGGTGACCAACGGCTCATGCGATGTGTTGAGCAACTGGAGAGCGCCTTTCTCGAACGCGAACACGAAACAGGCGAGCATCACGCAGTTTTTTGGTCCTCGGTAATAAATTTTTTTCCCTCCGAATTCTTGTGCCTTTACTATGGTAGCTGTCTCGTACAGTGGAGCTTTTCCTGGCAGCACTGGCTTTTCTTTTACAGTGACCTGGGCAAACATTTTCGGCGTTTTGCTTAACTCGAAATACCGCTTATCTCAAAATTTTCCCCGGATTTGACGACTTCAAGTTAACGAGGGATTACTGTACTTACAACTGAAACTAGTCTGCCGCAATTTCGATTCCAAATAGCGCTTGCATTTGAAACTGAAAATTTTTGGAAAGCTTCTTGCAGCATGCAAGTTCAGTGACAGAGAAACTCATTTTATGAGCACTCTCAACATAATCCACATATATATTTAAAAAAAGATTGAAGAGGGTGAGGGCAAGAAATTTATGCCAGAACACCTGTAGCAGGCTCTGAAGAGATTATAATGTACTACTACCAAGAAGTTTCACAATAAATGAAAATATACAATGTAGACCTTGTGTACGAAGTCTTAAAGTGTTAGCTTTCACAGAAGCAGCAGTTTGTGTTGAACAAGACACCTTCTGAGGTTGAAGCAAAATAGCTCCATAAACCATGCTAAACTTAAACTGTTCCGTGAAATTAGGCCCAACAGGAAACAAGTATTTAGGTATATGTCATTTAAATATATCGTAACAGTTGATCCCTATAATACTGAATTTGATAGAGAGCTCTGCAGTCTTAGTTCTGCAATGTTAAATACATGAGAAGTTTCTGAAAGTGGTTCCATACAATATGAATGCTTGGCTAGCAAATAGTTACTACTGCCCCAAGGTGTGAGCCCTATTAATAAACAGTATCAAAGCATTATCTCTAATAGTGGCTACATAGCATAAAAAGGCATCTGTGTTTACCTAGCCAGAAGTACTTTTTATACGGTATGTGATTTTATGTGTAACGCTAAGGTTTCAACATGAACAGTGATGGCAGTTAAAATAGGAACGTGAATACTGCTCATTGCATGTAAGGTGGGGAGTCAGTCATGCAAATGGGTGAGGCAGTGTGTGACAGAAGAAAAAAAAAAGACACAGGTCTGAGGGTGTCTTATGTTTACGAAAGCAAAGGTGTCTTTTGGTGGTTTGCATTTTTTGCTTCTTTTACTGCCGTTCAACAACAAGCTTCTGCTATTTGCAACATTATACAACATCATTTCCAAAGGTCATAGGGCTTTCAGGCCAACAGCAAGTAAATTCTTCTCATGACAGGTCCTCGAACAGCTACATTTTTACATAAATAATCCACAAACATACCAAAACAAACACAAATAAGGTGGCGTAAAATATTTAACACTCAGCAAAGCTGTAGCCTCCAATGGCTTATGTGGAATGGCTCGGTCACACCTTGAAGTCCAGTCACATGCAAAACTTTTCACACTTACCAAGCTGTTCAACCTAGTTGGCAGCAGTAAAGTCAACATGGCCTAGGTGGCAAGCTAAGTGAAGGCTATGTGGATTGATTGAAGCCTTTCAGTGTAAAGGCTATTTCTATATTTCATATAAAAATATCAGGTATAACAAACAAAGCTAGTCATAATGTTAAATGACAATATAATACCATATTTCAATCAATGTCCATTCAATAGCATTGTTTACAGGTGTACTAATACACATCAAATCACATTCTCACAAATCTGCAGCCTCAATACTCTGCATGCACGATGGCTTTGTGCTGTTCACGAGTGAACTCCACCAGAACAAAACCGCCACTGGTACACACACATTCACCACACAAACTCACATACAAAAAAGCAATTGCCTATCAAAAGCGCTTTTTTGTAGTTCACAAAACACACTGTTCGTGTCTAACTGTTGTAACACTGCATTCCTTGCATCGGTAACAGAGACAACTTCTATAAATTTTCATGCAGCCAAAACTGCTCACTGATCTGAGTTCAAATTTCATTGTGGCATCAGGCACTAGATTTTAAGCAATTGTATCAAGTTTTATAATGCAGTTCACAAAAAAAGAATCAGAATGTATGGCATGTGTTCGCCATCAGACTTGATAAGTAGATCACACTAGGCCTATTGCCAAGTGTGCCCAACACAGCCGGTAGTGCCAACTTGTCCTAATAAAATGAAACACTTGTCTGAATATTGGCTCTTTAACATTAATCATTGCACCAAAAAATTATACAGGTGTGATCTATGTCACAGCATACTTTGATTTGTAAGAGTGGAGTATTGAAGAACTGCCATAATACTCGAGACTTTACAAAACCTACCACTCTATGCCATCTTTGTGTGCAGTTTGGTTTATACACATCTCCATAGGTGATGATGCAATTGATGCATTTGCACACATCAGCTTAGTTGAAGCAAAATAATACGGTGTTTGACACTGCACTCTTTCTTTTCTTTTTCTTTACTCGCAGCCAACATAGTGCAAATATAAGAAGTTATAATCAGTGGTATCACAAAATCTCAATGTAGCAACAGGTCATCATATTGCTACTGAAGAGCTGCAAGCTAATCTCTCTTGTACAAAACTGGTCCCAATAACAACAAAGTGCTTTACATGAGCATATAAAGTAGGCACCAAGTGTGCCTTCTAAGGGATAAATCAAAACACCACGAATAGATGCATAGATAGATTCATAGCATGGATAATGCTTACTGTGGTGTGTTTTCTTTTTCAACTGAAATAGGCGAAATTCAAGTAAACTGTTTACCTCAAAACAACTGGTATTTTCAATTTTGTGAGAGTCAAACATGTTTAAAATATTGTGTTTCATAAAAGTACCAGTAAAAAAAACTCAGCATCATGACATTGACACTACTTTTGTAACATTCAGCTCAAGCTCATCTACACAGAAAAGCATGAGCACAATATTCTCAGTTGTATAAAAGTATTTCAGCTTAGGCAATGCACAATGTGTGTTATAGCTAAATTAAATGCCCACGTGAAGCTGCACATAGCTGCACTCCTGCATGAGAGGTATTGGCATTCAATGGCATGCACGCTGTAGAATGTATAATCCAGCAACACACACAGCAGGCAAAAGATATGGCAGTTGAAAATGGCATTGAAACCAATAAAAGTCATCATGGCATCATCACTGCTTTTTTGAGCATAAACACCCAACAAGCACAGCCAACAATTTCTAGCAAAGTTTTCTGCAAGCACACATGTGCAAAAACATTCACTATTATTATGTAAATGTGTGAATTTGAGTAGGCAAAGAACAAATAGGTTATGCTCAGCCAATCATATATAAAACTCACTATGTGCAGCCCTAATTTTCAATGCTTATCCTGAAAATTAAAGCTGCAAAAGATCAGACCACAGCGAAAGCGTACTGTGGTTGCTCTGTAGCATATGTGTTGGCAAGTTCTGAATCAACATTCTTGAGTTGCAGCGGCTAAGAAGCAGTTAAAACATTGGTAAGGCACACGCTGAGAGGAGACGTTTTCACCTCATGGTTGGGTAGCTTCTGAATGACATAGCATCCAGTGCAGGAGCCCGATTGGATTCCTGCCACTCATATATACGCTGGTGGCTGTAAAGAAGGAAAAAAAAGCAATACAAATATTGACATAACTATAGCATCAACATTTTATGCACAGACATTGCACAACATACAACTTCTGAATCCCTATTATGTGTACTTCACAATGTGCAAATAATGGTTTTGACCTTTTATAGTGTGTATTTTTTTTTTGGCCTGAAGAAAGGCATTTGAATGGCAGTTAGAAGTGCTTGTAGGCAAGCTAAGAACATCCGAAATTTCTCTCACACCATTTCACTATCCCAGGTCAGACTAAAAAAAACTGAAACAGGGCTTCTAGCATGAAACAAACGTTTGCGTGTTTTCGTACTAAACTAACTCAGACTTAGCAGGTCAACCAGTCTCTAATTTTATCACAGTCTTCAAAACATTCAATACTGCAGAGATGGCACACCTGATTTATGCAGCTGAGTGGATACAGCCACACGAGTTTTAAGAAGCACTGCCTGCCTTGGAAGCACCATGCACAATAATATTTCTTTCTTCCTTTTTTTTTAAAGTAAAAAAATGGCAACATGCTGACAGGCTTTTGCCATATGGCCACACATGATCTCCAAATGACGATTCACCTCTCCTGAGCATCTCTGTTTGGATTCACAAGTTCAGATTCAGTATGTCGTGAAAACCTGACAAAAGGCTAGATGATGTTAAGGGGAGAATCTTGTTAAGCATTCTTTGCTGATTCCAAATATGCAATTATTTTTTTAATATGCCAATAAGTTCTAAAGTTAATTAAAAATTCATTAGTGTTGTTTCCAGGTACAATAGAGCAAAAACTACTCATCAATGTCTTGCTTTAGGCACACAGCTGATACCAGGAAGCATAAGCTTCACAATGGTAAGAATACTTTTAACAATTATATTAATTATACAACTATTAACACTTATACAACACATGAAAGCTTTCTGTTAAAAATGTGGCAATTAGTTGTTTAATGAATGGAGAAATGTCCACTGGAGCCCATTAAAATTGAAATACAAAAATCTGCTACTTCTACTGTCGGTACTATTCATGCAGATCTGTACTACAACAAGAATTCTAGGTGCTCTGATTACTGAGAAATTGCTCCCAAAAAGTTGAAAAGAGTAAAAAATTCAGGTTTTGAGAAAATGCAAGAAAACAAAAATCCCATTTTGAATCGCATGTAACACAAGATGTTAACATATTTTTTGTAGATGATTAGTAGCCACCAGGGATATAACCGGCATGCCTACTACTGCAGCATGCATCATTCAGCAGTAGCATGTTATGAAAGAGCCCACTTTTCATGCTTTTTTTTTTCAGTCAGAATATAGCCTGTCTTGGTGTTATAAATTACTGTCGTGGCCAAAATATCAACCCAAGGTGTGGGAAACTTGGTCAGTACTTGCAGCAATGCCTGTATGTTACAAAAACGCAATTTTCAAAAAATTGATTTTTTTCCAAGATTTTTCGTCTTGAAGACTCCAAATCACCCTTACTATATCTGGAAAAATAAACTGCTGGATTGAAACCGCTCTTGAAGGAAAAAGCTCCCAGACAAAATGTTTCAACAAGTACTATGAAGTAATGTGAAGAAATTAAAGCAATTGAGGTAGGCTTTCCGCTTGCTGACATTACCACCCTCAACATTTATCTCCTCCATGCAGATGCCATCATTTGCAGGCCCTTCGGAAAGCATCAGCCTGCATTAAAATAACCCCTATGTGAAATCACTGCCCCAATTTTCTCCCCTCCCCTTTTTTTCTTACTTTTATTTATTTGTAACTTTTCTAGGTTGAGAAATTGATCTCCCACTCTTCTGCTGACACTCCAAAATAATATTCGTCACACTAATACAACACACCCCCAGAGTAATCACTACAATGTTCATTAGATTATAAGCAATGAATGGTCAGAAAAGTGCTAAATCCCAACGAAAATGTGTAAGGTTTCACTGACATTCACGCATGCATATGCTAAAGATGACCATGATCACATGCAGTACACACAGTGTGTTCTCATTCACAACAGCCAAACCTGTTCAGGTGTCATTTGTAGCACATTGTTACTAGCGGTATATTTTTTTAAAGTTAACATACCTTGGAAGAGATATCATGGACACTGCTGGACTGAAAAGCAACAAGAGTATGCCATCAGCGTGCAGCCACATTCCCATAATGTGGAACAACTGCAGTCAATATATGGCCCAAAACAGGTGTAATTAGCCTTTCACTGAGCTCCAAGTCTGCAACTGGTGCTCAACGTAATTTCAGGATGTTGAAAACTCTGTCTAGAATTCTATGAGCCTAATAAATGATTGATGTCTTGTGCTCTATACCGGAGGGGGGGGGGTTCAGCTCTGCAACTGCAATACGAACCCTAGAGTAGTGCTTATCATATAATGAGATGCCTGCCACAAAGAATGATGTGCTGCTGAAAAATTTCTCTTAATTCTAGCTGCACTGTCTTTAATAATCCCTTATGTCTTCCCTGAAACACCTGGTGTAATAAATGCAACAATCTACTACTTAATAAGTGTCGTACTAATACGTCACATCATTTGTAGAATTGTGCTATGCACTGTATGTGGTAAATATACACTACAAGCAGGGGTCTCAAACACGTGGCCCGCGGACGTCTTGCTAGCGGCACGACCTGAACATGACTGTCTTCGTCCTATATATATATTTTTTTCTTAATAAGTATATATTCATGAGCTACACAGGAGTGACTGGTCTCAAGCATTTTTTTCATGAGGCACTCCATGCGGTCACCATGTGCTAAAACAACTGTGCAACAAAAACCCTCTATTGCAGAATCGCTGTACAGATTTTAACCATTCTGGAGATCAGTACTGATGTTTGTCGAAACCCGACGTCGAACTCACTTTAGAAGTGACCCATATATGAGATATGGAAAAGGGCTTCTGTTCAGCACCCCACCCCCCTGCTCCAACCTTCTGCACTGTCTTAGCCCTTGCAGAAACTAAATTTCTTGACTGCGGCCCACTAGCTGACATGAGCTTGAGACCCCTGCTATAAAGCATGCGTATGCATAATTTATAATGAGAATGTAAGAGGTCATAGCCCTGCTCTCTGGGCTGTGACATTTACACTGGCTAAGCAGGTAGTTATGTACTTCATGCTGGACATTGTAGGAAAACACAACTGAAACAGCCAGTACTAGTACTAATACAGATGCAAACATTCACGCACAGCCTCCAAGAGTTTAAATTTTTGTATTTTCAGGCATTTGGTTATCTTCAATTGTTTCTATAACAATCTAGTCAAGCATGCTCCTAGGTGCAAATCATTCCTTAAGACCAGTCACTATGTCACTTTCAAGAGCCTTAAATATGCTCTGATGAAACTTGCAATATAGCTAATTCCTATTATCAGACTTATTCGACTACAAAAAGTATGCGTCCTGTTGCTGTACTCACAAACATTGACCTGATACATTAAAGGGCCATTACAGTGCCAATTCATACACAATGAAATCGTATCAAGGATGAAGATACAAATGAACGGAAGCCGCATCATTCTCCATCTACACTTCCTGCTGTTCTGGCTAATGTACTTAGGTGATCACGATCACGAGCAAATAAAGTACACTTTCAAATATTGAAAAGGACTGTTATGCGAGTGGCAGCACGTCTCTGAACAAGGCAACAAAATCTCTTGGTCAGGGCAAAAAAAATACAAAGGACATTTGCTTATTGCTCTTAGCATATAGATATTGTTACGAGAAAGACACCAAATATGTTACGGGCAAGACACAGACTCGAAGGAATGGGAACTGATGTATTTACAACTGGTCAAATGAGCAGCACTGCTGATAGGAACAGCTTGCGCCAGTCTATCTTGTTGTCGTCCTTTTCTTCGTCTTGTTGACCGCGATGCCACTGGTACATAGCATGGCCCCCGGCGGCAGAAGCACCGTCCCGGAGCTTTAAAGGTCGTTTTCAGAAGCAGTATTGTAGGGCTTCAGCTGTGAGACGTGAACGACATCACTGGACCGAACAACAGATGATGATGGACAGATGGGGCCAATCTCATAGGTAACAGGTGTCACTTGACGCAGTACACGGTAAGGTCCCGTGTAATGAGACAAAAGTTTTTCAGACAGGCCTACACGACGATGAGGGGACCAGAGTAGCACAAGGGTACCGGGAACGAAATATGCGTCTCGATGTGAGGCATCGTACCGACGTCGTTGGTTGCTCTGTCGACGCCGTCAGGCGAGCGCGGGCGATCTGACGGGCATGATCGGCTCGCGCGATAGCGTCACGAGCATACTCGTTGGTGGATAAGGTATTGGCCGAAATGATGGTGTCCAGTAGTAAAGTCGGCTCTCTTCCGTACAATAGGTAGAAGGGTGAAAAGCCTGCTGTGTCGTGCCGCAATGAGTTGTACACGAAAGTTGCGTAGGGTAGGGCAATATCCCAGTCTCGGTGGTCCGGCGACACATACATAGCGAGCATATCTGTAAGAGTGCGATTGGAGTGTTCCATGAGGCCATTGGTTTGAGGGTGGTAAGCAGTGGTCACTTTGTGCTGCGTGGAACAAGAACGCAGGACGTCGGCAATGACTTGAGCGAGAAATGTACAGCCACGGTCTGTGAGCAGCTGTCTTGGGGCACCGTGAACCAATATAACGTCCCGTAACAGGAAGTCGGCAACGTCGGTTGGACAACTAGTCGGTAGAGCTCGCGTAATAGCGTAGCATGTAGCGTAATCAGTAGCCATGGCTATCCACTTGTTTCCCAATGTTGATGCGGGAAAAGGACCAAGCAGGTCTAACCCAATGCGACGAAACGGTTCCGTGGGTATGTCGAGTGGTTGAAGATGGCCAGCAGGTAGCAGCGACAGTGTTTTGCGACGTTGACATAATGCAGCCACGTATCGACGTACCGAGCAAGCAAGGCCTGGCCAGAAGAAACGACGCCATATGCGCTCGTACGTGCGAGATGCGCCAAGGTGCCCAGCTGTGGGCACATCGTGAAGTTCAGTGAGGACACTGCGCCGTAAATGCTTAGGCACGACAAGAAGAAGGTCAGGCCCGTCCGGTCGGAAAATGCGGTGGTATAGGATGCCCTCTTGAAATACAAAGTGACGGACGGAGGCGTCGTGTGGGGAAGATTCCGTGCAGCTGACGATGTCAAGCAGCAGTGGATCCCGTTTCTGTTCTTCCCCAATGTGAATGAAGGCGGACACGGAGAAAATGGAGTGCACCGTGTTCGCGTTGATGTCACGAGGATCGTCGACAGGGTACCGGGAGAGGCAGTCGGTGTCCTGGTGCAGGCGGCGATTTGTGCACGACCGAGTAAGGAAATTCTTGCAGACGTATAGCCCAGCGACCAAGGCGCCCTGAGGGATCTTTAAGGGGGGAAGAGAGTTTTTAAAAATCATCAAGATTCCCTTTACCAAATTTAATGAAACTGCACAGTCTTGTTTAGTTTTCTTTGCTGATTCCAAATATTCAATTATTCTTCAAATATGTCCATTAGTTCCAAAGTTAATCAAAATTAATTAGCATTGTTTCCGGGAACAATGGAGCATCGAAATCTTGCTTAGGCACATAGCCGGATACTAGGAAACAAGCTTCACAATGGAGCATCGAAATCTTGCTTTAGGCACATAGCGGGATACTAGGAAACAAGCTTCACAGGGGTAGGAATACTTTTTTGATATGCAAACTATTAAGAATTAAGGGCGCTACCTCTTTCTCAAGTACGATGAACCAACAAGCCTGCATCGCCACCCTAGTTGAATAGAAAGCTTTGATATGCTGTATAATTCTTACTAGTTTGCACATCAAAAAAGTATTCCTACCCCTGTGGAGCTTATGTTTCCTAGTATCCGGCTATGTGCCTAAAGCAAGATTTCGATGAGTAGTTCTTGCTCCATTGTTCCCGGAAGCAATGCTAATTAATTTTAATTAACTTTGGAACTAATGGCCATATTTGAAGAATAATTGCATATTTGGAATCGGCAAAGAAAACTAAACAAGACTGAGCAGTTTCATTAAATTTGGTAAAGGGAATCTTGATGACTTTTAAAAACCCTCTTCCCCCCTTAAGAGAGTTAAGCCAGCAGAGCGCGTGGTGGTCGGTAACTACCGAAAATGGGCGTCCATAGAGGTAAGGCCTGAATTTCGCGACCACCCAAACGAGAGCCAAGCACTCGTGCTCTGTGATGGAGTAATTGCGTTCAGGGGCGGATAGAAGGCGGCTGGCGTATGCAATAACGCAGTTATGGCCATGTTGCTGTTGAGCTAGGACTGCGCCGATGCTATGGCCACTTGCATCCGTACGGATCTCTGTAGGGGCAGCAGGGTCAAAGTGTGCCAAAACCGGAGGTGTAGTGAGGAGCACGATGAGATTGGAGAACGCAGATGCCTCTTCTGAGCTCCATGAAAACAGGACTTCTTGTTTGAGGAGCTGCGTCAGAGGTCTCGCTATGTCTGCAAAATTTTTCACAAAGCGTCGGAAGTAAGAGCATAGTCCGAGAAAGCTGCGAACATCCTTTGCAGATCATGGTACAGGAAAGTTTTTGACTGCGTTGATTTTTGCTGGGTCTGGTTGTACGCCGTTAGCATCCACTAAATGGCCAAGTACTGTAATTTGGTGACGGCCAAAGTGACACTTGGACGAGTTCAGCTGTAGGCCAGCGCGACGGAAGATATCTAAGACGGCTGACAGGCGCTCTGTATGAGTCTCAAATGTAGGTGAAAAAACAACGACATTGTCCAAGTAGCACAAACAGGTGGACCATTTAAAGCCTCTGAGCAGAGAGTCCATCATTCGTTCAAAGGAGGTTGGAGTGTTACAAAGGCTGAAGGGCATGACCTTGAATTGATATAGGCCATCGTGGGTGATAAATGCAGTCTTTTCACGATCCATATCATCCACCTGAATCTGCCAGTACCCGGAACGCAGGTTTATGGAGGAAAAATAGCAGGCAACACAGAGGCAATCAAGGGCATCATCTATTCGCAGCAGAGGGTACACGTCTTTTTTTGTAATTCTATTTAGGTGTTGATGATCGACACAGAAACGCCATGTGCCGTCTTTCTTGCGGACGAGTACGACAGGGGACGCCCAAGGACTGCAGGATGGCTCAGTGATGTTCTTGGCGAGCATTTTGTCGACCTCACTTTGGATAATTTGATGCTCAGTCGCCGACACGCGATATGGATGCCTATGGATAGGAGGCGTATCACCAGTGTTTATGCGGTGCATCACACCAGTAGCTTGCCCCAATGGACGGCCGCTGAGATCGAAAACATCTATGTACAACAGTAGAACCCGGTGGAGCTCGTCAGTCTGCTGCGGTGTTAAATCAGAAGCAGTCATCGACATAATTGCGCTGTCGGGGCAAGTATTGGATTGGTGCTGGGCATAGGTAGGTGTCGAAAGGAGGGGCCACCGTGAAAGCATTCACTGCGTTGTCTTCTAAGGTGGACAGCAATGCCAAAGAGATGCCTTGCGGCAGCATTTGAGGTGTCAACTAAAATTGGCAACTGGAAGGCACGTGGAGTTTCCTGCGACAGACAGAACAGTGTGTGGTGTACTGTAATGTAATGCCGCGGCTGATGAGGACATCGGTGATAAGTGTCAGTACAAAGCTGCCGTCGGGAACTGGTGGTCTTGATACGAACTTGACGCAGGTCAGTGTTTGGGGTGGAAGGCGAGCATATCGGGCAGTGCAGAGGCAACTCGGCCGTGGTGCAGCAGGGTCTGTTATAGGCAAGTGAAGACGAAGTGTACTGGCCGAACAGTCAATGAGGGCAGAATGTGCGGACAGGAAGTCGAGGCTTAGGATTATGTCATGTGGGCATTTTTCAAGGACGGCGAAGAGAACAACTGTGTGGCGATCAGCGATGCTTACATGAGCGGAGCACATTCCAACGACAGATGCTGTTCCCCCGTCGGCAACACGGATGAACTTAGTCGTCGCAGGTGTGAGAACTTTCTTGAGCTTTCGGCGAAAATCAGTGGTCATAACGGAAAGTTGAGCCCCAGTGTCGACAAGAGCAGTCACATGCACACCGTCCACTTGTACATCGATAAGGTTCTGTTTCATCTGTATGGTCAATAGAGGATTTTCGGTCAGTTCCATTGATGCAGCGCCACCTCCAGGGGCTGCAACATTTAGTTTTCCATCGAGGAGCGTAGTGGGAAGGCGGGCGAAGGTGGTCGGCGGGGCTGGGAAGAACGAGACTGGCGACGTTGGGGCGATGGAGAGCGGAAGTAGCGGGGATCACTCACAGGTTCCCGAGGGGCGAAGTGGTCTGGGCTGTTCGCATGACAATAAGCGGGACGGCCATTGAAAGAACACTGGAAAGCTTGTGCAGTAGGACCCCAGCGACTTCTGCAATGGCGAGAAACGTGCCCAATACGGTGACAAGAGAAGCAAATGGCCTTGTCATCATGTGTTCACCATGCGGACAGATTGCGGAATGTGGATGGAGAGCCAGACGGGAATGGACGTGCAGTCGTGAATTGTTGCTGGAAGTCTGTATGGGGAGGCGTCAAAATGGAGCAAATACCCATGCTGGCAATTTCCTGTTGCACAACTGCTTGAATTAGGGGCAAGGGGATTGAAGGAGAGAGGTCAGGGGGCGGTGGTGGCACTGTAGCAGGAGCGGCTGCTTCAAGTTCACGCCGGACGAGTCGTGTCGCAGGTGTCTGGAGGACGTGGCATGCGAGGCAAGATGATGTCGCTGCGGTATTCGGTAAGATGTACTTTTGGGCTAGTTGGTTCATAATCGCAGTGAAACAGCGCCAGCGAAAACAACAGACCAGATGAGAAGGACACGTAACACAAGGCGCGGTAGGCGCTGGAACTGGTGTGAGATGTGTCTGGTTTTAGCCTGTTCCAGGCGGCAACATTCTTGGATTATCGCATCAACAGACAAAAGGTTACTAAACACCAGCAAGTTAAACGCGTCGTCGGCGATACCCTTGAGGATGTGCGCAACTTTTTCTGGCTCGGACATGTTTTTGTCGGCTTTGCAGCAAAGTGCTAGGACACTGAATATAACTGATGTAGGACTCAGTGGAAGTTTGCGCGCAAGTTGATAATTCACTCTTTGCAGCTTAGCGACGACCGAAAGGGTTTCCAAAAAGCTCACGGATCTTTTCCTTGAAGCTGTCCCAGCTTGTAATGTCATGCTCGTGGGTGTCAAACCAGACACGAGGGGTTCCGTCGAGGTAAAAGATGACATTCGCGAGCATGAGCGTGGGGTCCCACCTGTAACTGACGCTGACGCGTTCGTAGAGGCGCAGCCATTGGTCGACGTCCGAACCCTCGAGGCCCGAGAACACGCCAGGGTCTTTCAAGATGGGAAGCATCACGAAAGCTGTTGCGGCCGGTGGGTTGGCAGGCAGGGCAGGAAGCGCGACGACCGGAGTGGGTGTATTCGAGTCCTGAGAGGTCATGTCGAAGGCCGCGAGTGAATGCCCACTGCAGAATTTCGTAGCGAGGACGGGGATCGCACCGCTCCACCAGATATGTTACGGGCAAGACACAGACTCGAAGGAATGGGAACTGATGTATTTACAACTGGTCAAGCGAGCAGCGCTGCTGATAGGAACAGCTCACGCCAGTCTATCTTGTTGTCGTCCTTTTCTTCATCTTGTTGGCCACGATGTCACTAATACGTAGCAATATGAATATGGCATGTTCTCAAACATGCAAAGACAAACCAGTTATAATGATTTTTACAGTCAAGGTAAGCCAATTCTTGAGAACTTCACTAGGTGCAGTGAAGTTTACTATGAGCATTCCAACTGTGTGTCAAACAATACTGTGTCATGTCAAATCAATTGGGTACAGCATTAACACAAGCTTGAGTAAAAATATGGTACTCAAAGAATGAATGCTTGATATCTTTCTTATAACAGCCGCCAGTAATTTAATACTATACGACCCCATGCTGCTGCCATTAAATTTACTCTGTGTCAAAGTAATCAAAGCATGAATTGTGTCAACATTTCCAGAACTTGTATGACTATTAAAAGCAACTCACGTTTGCTCGCAAAGTCGTCTCGGACCACGCTCTGAAAGCAAAAGATTAAGACAATGTGACAAACATAAAGATATTCAAGCATACTTACACTTCTTATGATGCAGCTCTATCAAAAAACCTTGCACACATGTTCTGTTTTCCCAGCAGTGTTTTAACGAAATTCTCGATAAAAAAAATTGAGCTCTACTGCGATGACAAAGTACATGATTGTGGGAAAGTTATTTCAGGTAAACATAACGATAATTGATGGGGTTTAACGTCCCAAAACCACTATATGATTATGAGAGACGCCGTAGTGGAGGGCTCCAGAAATTTTGATTACCTGGGGTTCTTTAACGTGCACGTAAACCTAAGTACAAGGGCCTCAAGCATTTATGCCTCCATCGAAAATGCAGCGCCATGGCCAGGATTCGATGTCATGACCAGTGGGTCAGCAGTCGAGCACCTTAACCACTAGACCACCACGGCAGGTATTTCAGGTAAACAGTTGTACAAGATATACAAGCACTAGCAATTGAATCAATGACAAAGTTGGGATTTCACTGAAGCAGTGCCATGTTTCATACCACATATGTGTGGTTGTAGTGTAAAACTTCAAGTACATACTATCCTCATAATCTTCTCAAGGAAAATGCTATTTTACATAAGCCTAACGTTATAACATTTTCAACTAGTGCCTATTTACTGTAGGGCGGGAGGAGTGCAACTTGTATAAAGTGAAAATGCACCAGTAATGGCAAGAATCTCCCCCTCTCACGTTTTAATATGTATTATATTGAGATGAGGGGTTTTCCTCACTATACTATGTCCCATTCACATTTCATGTTTTCATGTGCAAAGTTTTGCATGAAACAAACCTTCTCTTATAACTAAAATGTCATTTAAATGAGGCTTCATATATGGCTATGGTCAAACTAAATAAACCTTCAGTCACAATTTGTACTTGCAAATTGACTTTGGAATAATCGGGTCATAAAAAAGTACTTTCACATAAAATTTCTAGCAATACTCTCCATATTTTTTTTTTTTCACTTATACATCATTCCGAAAAAAAAAGGAACCAAGGATAAAATTTCTCACGTTTAAGTTTTCGCTTGAGGTTAGCCTTGTAGCTGAAACAAAAAAAAAATCAAATTTTTTAAAACCAAAACCTTGCACAGTAAAGCTATAGCACCTCATTCTGCACATACAAATAATGCAAATATGTACATAGAAATAACTACCAAGGAACAATGCTGCGACTTAAAGGGAACAGCAGAGCAATACAACAATTGCAAATTTTTCTATCAGGCAGGTATGAGAGCACACGGTCTTGCAGCAGATGACCTGAAGCAAGTGGTACAGTCAAATCCCGCTACAACGAAATTGACGGGACGCACGAGAAAGTTCGTTGTCGCGGAATTTCGTTGCAGCGAAATTTCATCTATATACCACAAAAGTTAGGAATATCTGATGATCATGACTCGTCCTTTGGTCCCGGCAAGCGCATGCATTGTCCTTTGCATTTAACTGTCGCTAACTCGGACGCACTTGGCCGCACACCGTGTGAATGTATTTTCTCGCGTATAACACGCACAAAATATACAGAAAATTTAGCGCTAAACTTGGGGTGCGGGTTATACGCGAATTTCGTTGCGCAAGTTGGCTTCACGGCAACGCAATGAAGGCGGCTTTGCGTCAATAGGCGAGTTATACACGTGGGTTATACACGAGCAAATACTATATGCAGGCTACCCTCGAAGCGTGCCGAGCGCGTAGCGCCGCGAAGGAGCGTGCCAAAGTTCGGTAGAGGCTAAGTGAAAACGAAGTGCCGAAGCTCCGCACTACCACACTCATAAGCGAGAGAAAGGAAAGTCGAAACGCTTCGTGTCGTTTTACGACTTTGTTGCCTTTAATCTTTCTTCCGGTGTGTTAGCTGCGTACTTCAGCATATTCGCTATCGATAATCGCGACGATAGCGACGGCGGTCTCTGCCGCCGTTTTCTGCGCAGCGCTTCCGGCAAACGGTAGCGACGGTAGTTCCGTTTTCAATCTGTGCGCGCTGGCCGTGCGTGTGCCTTCAGAACTGCGTCGTTGCTATCTCTGATCGCGTCTACCGTGGTTTTGGCCGCAGCATTGCATTGAGTCGGTGCGCGTACGTTCGATGGATGCGCGCGTACTTTCGTGGTCGCCCGTGGTCGCGTCGACACGACCGCATTTGTATTCACAGCGGTTGCGGCAGAATGCAGTTACGCTTGGACTAGGTGCGCGCTGGCGGCGCGTGTGCCTTTAAAACGCCATGGATGTCATTCACGATCGCAGGGCTTGTGACGACGAGCAGTAGTTTTGTTTTGAGTGCTAAGTCAAAACAATGGCGGGAGTTCATCAACGATTCTTCCGCGGCCCGCACGCGCATCAAATCCGCCGGCAGCATCATGGCGGATGGACGATGTGTCGCCGAGCATCTCAATGGCGAAAAATTTACCGGGATGTGCGTGAGGTGGCAGAAAGCATGTCTCCGATGAAAACTTGCGATGCGGCCGCACGGCTCTGGCAACGAGAAATGGTCGAATTTCTAGCGGAATTTCGCGGCAATCCTAGGCAAGCTCCTTTTCCTTATGTGGTGGCACTTGCGAAAACTTCGTTCAAGCGGAAATACCCAGAAAAAGTATTCGTTGTGACGAGACACTTTTCGCATTGTTTTCTATGGGCGGCTGACGGGGAATCGAAAATTATTCGTTGTGGCGGAAATTTCGTTGTAGCGGTATTCGTTATAGCGGGATTCGACTGTCCTAATTACTAGAGCTGTGCGAATAGCAAAATTTTGGGTGCGAAGCGAATTCGAATAATAAAGATTGAGTGCGAATCGAATCGAATAATTTTCGAATATTTCTCAAACATTTTTCGAATAATTCGAAGTGAAATTACAGAAAAAGTTGCAGTGAATCCCTAAGTATGTTCTTGTGAGATAGCAACATGAAAAGTGTTTCTTTTCGCGAGGTTGATGAAGCGCTGGTGGGGTCATATTTCATAGTTGTCTTTCTTATCAAGAATGAGGCAATGTAGAGGCCGAATTGTATTTATGTACATGATTTGGTGCAACCAAAGTGTTGCCGACAACACTTTACACGTGATAGGCAGAGATGCCATTTCCTCAGCCTCTCCTTCTCTTTCAACTTCTGTGGAAGGCCAACTGATGTGGCAGACAAGGGTGTGCTCCCTTCAAGTCCGGAGTTCCAAATCTGCCTCGTAGACGTCGATATATAAGAACATATGAAATTTTGGATGCTAAAAAGCTTCGGCGTCCGATTTTTCAGACTTCCTGCCCAAATTTCAGGTCCAAAACAGCATTAATTGAGCCCCCAACTCTGCCACATCTTTCATCTCCATATTGGAACCAGGGTTTTATTGAGTTCATACATTTGCGACCGTAGCGGAGCTTGAAAGGCAGCTTTGCCGCAATACGACAGTGTAATGAGGTGAAGCATATTGAAAATCTGAAGGGGTAACTTTCAACCGGACGTTGACTGCATTTGTCTTTGGGAAGTTCGAATAGTTCGAATAGTAAAATTTCAGTGCGAATCGAATCGAATAGCAAACACTATTCGAAAAATATTCGAAATTTCGAATATTCGCACACCCCTACTAATTACATTATATGCTCCAGCATAATGTGTCAACTGTGGTCCCACAGGAACCCACAGATACAATGCCCTCAAAGTGTTAGCGATGTGTTTGAGTGTACCCTTTAAAGGTTGGTCTGTGCTGTACACGTGGGTTCATAGAGACTAAAGTAAGCTGTGCCCTAGGAACTTACGTGGCACGAACAAAGCAGAGTATCACAGTCAAGATGAATCCCATCACAGCAATGAGACAGGCTACAATCAGGACACATATTTCAGTCCACTTCATCTGGTAAGGGTTCCTCCCTGGTGTACATTTCTGAGCAGAGAGGTGGAGGAGAGAAAAACAAGTATGACTTGTGTGACTACGAAAGCTTAAAGGGCATTAAAGCAGTAAGCTATACAAAAAGGAAAGAAAGAAGGAAAGCTTTGTGCTCAGGTGCACTGAACCTTAAGGGGCCCCCATCAGGTCTGGGCATTGCTAACAAACAAGGGAGGCACTCAGATCACCACCTGGTGGTGATCATGCTGGCAAAATATGAAATGGCTCCATGACGTGGAAACAGAAAACAGTGCACATTGTTCTCAAGAAAGCTGTGCTCTGAGTTGGAGTAAAAGTCACACATACATGGAGTGCTTAGAACATCACTGACCACGGCACGCAACCAGTTTGCCAGCCAATGTGGAGCACACAATGCCACCACTGGAAGTGTGCCATGAAGTAAAACAGGACGAGGAGGAAAAAAACATGGCTGATCCCTCTGTCATAGGAATCGGTATAACACAAAAGTTAAACGTGTCTTCACAGACGTAGTTGAGCGTTTGTTGTGCATTCTTTCGCCCCAAATGCGAAGGAATGAATGCTACAGCAACAAATTGTTATGTCACGCGAAGAACGGCAAGCAGCTCAAAACTTGCAACGCGCTGCTCAAGCAGAAAGGGCGCACGAAACGAACATACACAGGATGAGCGCGAACAAACTGTCACAGTTGTAACTTATTACTGTGTGAGCAGCGCACTTCTTTCGCAAAAGCGGCCACTGCAGTGAGCAAAATGACCTTCATGCTCTCAATGCAAACTTGCGGTGAGAGCACAAGACGTACGCACCACCGCCATCACGAGATAAGCCCCGCACGAGCAACCACGCCCTGTAGAGGAGCGCGCTCATCTGCGTAGGGCAACAACCTTTAAAGCGCACTCTTCGAGCTCTTCGCGCCATCTCGCTAGTGATAACGAAAACACGCTGATTTACCACCGATCTCTGAGTACCGCCACCGGCAAATGGTGTATATAAATAGCTTGCTGTTAGCATGGCAAAGAACGTGCTGTCTGTGGCTGAATCATTTCGTGCCCCACGCTGCAAAGCGAGGGGTCATAAGTTCGACTCCCGGTGATGGAACTTTTTCTTCTGTTTTTTTTTCTTTGCCAACTGTTAGTCTTTATATTTTACAACGTCATATCCATGACGGAAATACGTCAGTAGAGCCGTAGTGGACCCCGGCATAAAACACTTTCGTGTTAAGAAGTCGGGCTTGTCATGTGAATGTGACGCTGTCCCTGGGCTCTGGTGCATGATGCTGCGTGTGAATAAGGCAAGCCAAAAAGGAAGAGTGCCTCTGTTGACAGTGGCGCTCACAATCAAGCAGCATGGTGAAAGGACAGTTTAATTTCTTACAAGTTCTCCAATCATGAAACAAACTGATATATAATAAGCTTTAATAAAGTGTTGCTTACAATAAAATGCTCCTTTCACCAAAATAGTGACTTACAACTGAAATTTTCAAGAGCAGTAACTGCCTAAGATTGGGGATATGGCGGGTCAATTTGTGATCCTATAAGAACAGACAATCAGCTGCATTATAAACTGCTACAGATGGATCAATTAGGAATGTTTTCCTTTTCTTGTTCTTGCAGACTTCCCTTTCTTGTGGGTGCTGTTTTTTTTTCGAGATTTCTAATAATAATATACATGCATATATCATGTGGGATATTATAAGCAATATAGGAAACAAAGCAACAAAACATTTTTAGTGCTCATAATGAAGCATAGGCATGCGCACGGGGGGGGGGGGGGTTTGAACTTTAGGTTCAGACGTGCTTGGTACCGGCATGTGGCAACACCTTGTGGTGGCTGTGGTACTTATACGGTGTGGCATGTGGCCTCTTAGGTTGTCCGCCAGCAATTTTATGCAGACAACTTCATGTTCAGCAATAGACTACCACAGCAACTGAACCGCCATAGTGGCTAACAAAACAGAACGGGAAGCAGCTTATCTTGTTTCTAGTAAAAGATGGCTTCTCAGACTCACCTCGATTCCCACAATGCTGTAGTTGTGGTAGAGTGCCTGAACCTTCTGTGATGCTGACATGTCCAACATTTTAGCTACGACGTCAGGACTCACCACTAGCCCATTTTCAAGCAGTTGGAAGCATGAGCTGGCACTGAATGGGAGGAAAAGAAAGAGAAGCAAAGCAATGCAACTTGAATGTGTCAAAACAAGCACATACTCGTGAAGCTCAGCTAACTCGTGAAGTTATCGAAGCTGAATTGATAAATAAGCTGGGTGCGAAGTGTGTTAGTGCGACCTCTATTACAGTTTCAAATCAAGAATTTGATTACCTAGATGGGCTTTAGGGGATAAGTGGTTGTACGCTCGAAGCGTGTCAGGTGATGTGGCAATGATGTGAGCACCTTTTCTTGTCTCGCACCCTCTCCCTTGCCTTGTATATGTGCACTCTTTTATCGAAATAAAAACTAATTGGAAGTCAGTGCTCTTCGCCTCTGTTTGTACCGTCCCTTTCCAAACCTTCTATGCACTGTTAACATTTTGCAATGGATCCAAACCAACTTGCCCAAGCATCAACCCTTTCAAGCACATACAGTTGGAAACCCCTTACAAGAGAGACATACCGGGGAGAAGTTTATGTCCTTCATATGAGGAGTCTTATAAGCAGGGTGCCATGTTTTCATTTCTTGATACACCCTTATTTCAATGTAGGCACCCTATATGACTAAAATAACCACAAAAGAAGTCTGCAACCTGTTGTCATTTGTTTTAATGTATTGCGATGTCCTTGATGAACCACTAAACAGAAAACACAATCCATGTCTTCTCTACCACACCTTTCTCACACTACTTCATTATCGTCTCACTTTCTTGGTAGTTGTCACAATGGCTTGCTCAAGCCAGCAAAGGTGTAGCCAATCGCTTTACTTGCATTTGCAATATACCGTATTTAGTCGAACCTAACGCGAACCCAATTTCTCCAGGTTCAGAATAAAAATGTATGTAAACCTGAATGTATTGTTAACAGATCAAAAAAATGACATACCACTATGCTGACGATTAGAAGAAGGAAAGAGACAAGCATGATTCGCTTTCACAGAATGCAAACTTATTCTCCTGGCAGTTCCTTTTCTTCTGCAACTCAGTTACGCTGGCTTTAAGATCTCTTCTACATACACCTCGATCGCATGCCAATAGAACAGTCATTACCTCACTGCGCAAACGGGATAGCTCACTGCGCACTCAGAGTATTTCTTGCTCGCACGGCCGCCCGCATGCATGTTACACTTGCACTCTAGGCAAGCTTATAGTGCTTCTCTACAGTGTATTTCAATTACAGGGGCTTATTGTTTTAAAACTGACTGATTCACTCTGCATCTGCTGATGTTACAGCCAATAGTGAGTGCATGCGTTTGTCATTTCCTTTTGTTTCAACAATGGGTGCAAGTGCAGCTAGCAGCCAATGGCACTGCCTTCAATATTAGAATGTCTGTTACAAGCGAGACTGTTGACAAAAATTCAACTGTATAAGTTGTCTTTTACAACTGACTGTCTTTTTTTAAAAAAATCTAGTGTCTGTTCCAAAATAGGTCCAATTAATGAGAGATAGGGTGGCCACCAGTGTGGGTGAATGTTGTCTATAACACCTAATCGTCTATTACACCCATGTCTCTAATAATAAGGTTCAACTATAATAATATCTGAGGTTTTATGTCCCAAAACCACGATATGATTATGAGGGACACCGTAGTGGAGGGCTCCGGAAATTTCAACCATCTGGTGTTCTTTAACGTGCACTGACATCACACAGTACACGGGCCTCTACCATTTCGCCTCCACCGAAATGCGACCGCCACGGCATGGATAGAACCCGCGACTTTTGAGTCAGCAGCCGAGCACCGTAACCACTGATCCACCGTGCGGACAACAAGGTTCAACTGTACGTCCTCCTCATACTCTGGCCACTCCTCAAACAGTGCATTTAACATTTATTGGTATATTTTTTTTATTAAATTTTTTTTTTGGGGGGGGGGTGGGGTGGCAACATTAATACAACTCACCTTTCAAAGTCAAGGCTTCCATCTTCTCGTGTTGAATATTGAGTGTCATATATGTTGGCAGTCACAGCACTGGCAAGCGCATGGTTTAAATCCCTACAAAAAGGTACATGAAATTAAATTTCACATATTTCTGAAGAAGATGAAGAGAGATCTAAGGCACCAGGCTTAAAAATGACAAAATTTTTTGTATTCACACAAACAGCACTAATGTAGGGCATAGTTCGCAAAAAGGGAGGTGCATATAATATGCTTTTGCCTCAAATCTTCAGTGTGAAAATGCTTGCATCAGGCAAAGGAGCATGAAGCACTGCTTAGTGTGATATGTGTGTAACCTTGACGCTGTGGGGTTCCCTTAGAACAGCCTGCACTTTTAACAGCATTACAGAGCAAGTAAAAAAAAGAGGAGCAGAAGTTTCATTGTTTAAGTTTAGTGCAGCCTAGATATTTAATATAAATTTATAGGTATTTCATTCTAACAGCTTTCACATTACCATAACAAACATATACTTCCAGTGCATCACATGCGCTCGTATACAGAATAACAGAGAGTTGAGCTAGTTGGTAGGTATTCATGTCAAAAACACAGGGCGTGCGAACACAGACACAAGAGAGAAGTCAAGACATCAAAAACGCTGACGTTTGTGGTGTCTTGACTTCGTTTGTGGTGTCTTGACGTTTGTGTCTTGAATAACAAAAGTTTTTCCTTACTTTTGTTATTAAATGCCAAGAAAGTAACATTAAACAACATATTAATTCAAATAGCTTTAAATAGTTAGTGTTACTGATAGTACCTGCTTTTATTTTTAAAAAATGTGTGCTACGACATTTACTATTAGCTGAGATTTACAATTTATACAAACAGCCGTCAAAGTTATTGACAGAAAGAACAAGAATTTTGATCTCATTTCTGCAATTTCTTTCAAATCTTCAGGTTACTAGTGAAATTTCTGCATAACACATCTAGGAAAACATTTACAAGCTTGGTCACTTACCTAAACACATGACTTAAACACATGACTCAACTGAATGCCAAAAGTGTAAGCGCTAAAATCAAGCTCATGGTCATCGATGCCAACTTACTTTTCAAACTGTGGGATAACTTTCCGTATTTCTTGTGGCTGCTTATAGAAGATAAACTTCATTAGGTCAGAATCGTGAAGTATGTGAACCTATAAAAAGAATAAGGAAGAGAAAAGAAGTGTTCTCTCAGAAAATGAAAAACATCCATTCTTTCTCATGTTAAACCTTTTTCCTCTGTTCCACCAAGTGTTCCACCAAGTAAAGGTGCTGCTATGAACTCAAATATTCAATGAAAAGTCTGCAGAAAAAAAGAATATTCATAGGCTGTGAATGACACCTGCTTAGTCTGACAGTGTGGACAATCAAATAAATGTTACAGAATTTGAAAAACATAACAAAATAGGTATACTGCCTACAGTGAATTCTATTTGCTCAAGGCTATGCCAGCTGTGTTAAAATATGCATGACACCATGCACCTTGTTTGCACCATTTCAACAGGAGGTGGAGAGACTACCCACACTGGAGTGGCACCTCCCCTGTACCACGTCACAATCATAAGCATGCACAGGGTTCCCCTTCAGGAGGGGCGAAGGTACATTGCAGCGCCCCCGTATAAGGCAAACATTGTGCCTCCCCCCCCCCCCTGCGTGTATGGTCGCAATTGAGGGTCGTGGAGCAGCATGCCATGCAGCAAGACACATGTGAATCGAACACGCATCACCACATCTCTTTTAACCTTATGTATTTATGGCATACTCAAACTTTGTCCATATAACATGCCGACTCTAGAAAGATGAAAACACTGTCACAGTGGACGAAAGTTTTCATTAAGTAATAGGGCATAATCCAAAGAGATGGAATGCGATGAATATAATTCAAATAAACATGATCGACAGTGCTAATAAACACCAATCCAGTGTCATAGCGATTTCCTAGTGAAATAACACTGAAGCGTACTTGTCTTTTTCTTTCTAATGCTGGTTTAAGATAAAAATGCGAAGAACGGAAAGATGATAAGTGCAACATGTACTATCATGAGAACTATGACAGGCAACACGTGAGTGCGTGGCGAATAGCCTGAAACCCCAACTCAACCGATACTCAACTGGCACTGTCAAAAATAAAAAGGAAAAGGTGACACTTTTCCACGAACTCTTGTCACTCCCACCATGTGTCTGTTTTTATGACAAGCAAAAAATGACACAAATAATAGCTTGATATTGTGGCGCCAGTTGTAGCATTCAGGCGCAGCAAAGAGCAGTACTGTTTTTTTAAATAATATTTTGTTGTATCTTGATTTTATGTTTTACAAGCACACACTCAAGCGAAAGGAATGGAAAGGAGGTATTTTGCGTGGAGCTATAGACAGCATTGTGCCACATTTGTCTTGAGATATGCGCCTTACACTCACGAGCGGCCTGTGATACGCCACCTGCCGCAGTGTTTTATCAGCAATAGTGAGGCAGGCATGCCGACATTTAGCGGGACCACAGCACCCTTTCCACTTTGTTTCTGACAGCAGCAGCCGTGAATCGCCTTGTGTCGGGTTTGAGGCTATTTGCCACATGCTCATGTGTTCCCACTCATACTGCTCACAAGAGTATAGCCATGGACAACTGAAATGCGAACAAAAGCGCATTATTTCCTTCTTGTTTCAACCAGTACATTTAATGTCAGCATGATTTCTGCTTGTACGCTTATTTGGAGGTCTAAACCACCTTTGATGAGCACCTAATTAGCGGTTCAAGATGGTGCTCTCGAATTATCACTCGTGAAACCTATTCTACTTTGTGAACTCTTGTTAGCATCTCATTTGGCCATGACATTACAACCAGGGGAATCCGCCTTTTTGTAAAAGATGGCCATTTGTTCGCAGTGAATGAACAATTTTCAGTCCAGCTACCACAGGTCTGAAAAAGATTACATTAAAGGGACTGTCTAGCGTGCTTTACTGTTTTTCGGTTTTGCATCGCAATAGAAAGCATGTCGTCTGAAGTGTCCAACCCTACAGCGGTTTCTCTGGAAAGTGAGTAGAAATTTTTAAAACGGAATTTTTTTATCTACATTCTGTCATTTTCAATTGGTGTGGCGATGCCCGCAACACTGGTTACTGCACGCGATGACAATGATTGTGCTGGTGAAAATTGAAAACTAGAACCACATGCAGTTTTGGCAGGTTTGTTTCATAATGAAACGAATAATGTAATGGTAGTTTAGAGCTCGTAAACTGCCAAATAAAGTATTATTACCGCATTCTTTCAAGCTTTGTTTATTTAGCCTGAAAAACCCCCACATCGAGCGGAAAACTTGTGTATTCCAGCAACACTGGTAGGCCGGCGTTGTGAAACGAACTGTAGTGGTTCCACTCATGCCAAACATGCGACTGAAACAAACATGAGGCGTGCTTCACAGAAGAGAAAGTCCTTGCTGTTTTTCAGTTGTGTTTAGATCTTCTGTGTTGCACGTGTGACATGACAGCCAACACGGACGCCTTGTTAAAGCGGAACTTGAAGGTAAAATCTTCTTCAATGTCGAACCCATGGGGTTGACCGAGTCGCGAAGTGACTTTAGCATTGGTGAATACTGGTACGCACTTTTACGAGGGAGAACTGATGGTGATCGTTCGAGACTTCCGTGAAGTCAGTCGTGCTTCTATTCGCCCAAGCTGTTTTTTTTTTCTTTCTTCTGAGTGGCCCCAGATGCCGTGCTCGCATGGCTCATGTTTCTCTGCCGTAGGCAGGCAGGCAAACGTGACGCAGCGCCACTGGATGCCTCTTTCAATGCGCCAAGGAAAGCAACCAAAAGTGCATAAAATGCAATTTTAAGCTATACATGTTTGTTTTCAAGCAAAATAAGCCTATCTGCGATAGTTTTTTCCTCCTACCAATAGCCTGAACCACATTGCTGTTGGGTGACGCAAGCGGTCATACTTTCACAACTCTCAGAGCCAAATTAAAGATATAATTTCTTTTTTATTGGACAGAAGCTTGCTCGTTGCCACCAATGTAGCAAACAAGCTTCTCATTTCCACCGAAATCAAAAAAATTTTTCCGAGCAGTAGACAGTCCATTTAAATGTACTGACAATAAGGGGTGCCTTTAGAATAGTACATGTTTTTAAAGTAAACCAGGTATTACTAAACGAGAATTGACAGCAAAATACCTTTTGAAAATAGTCTCGTTTCATGAAAATACGCTTGTGCAAACTATGCTGCAGTGTTAATTCCTTTTCTTAACCTGCAGCAAAGAAGCCCAAGAGTGCTTTCCCTTTTTGCAAAGTGATCGCAAGAGAGAATATAAGCACAAGAAAATTACGTAAAAAAACAACCACCGTTTGATACTAAACGTTACTTACCCGCACATGTGTGACAGCAGTATTCTGAGGACCAGGGGCACTTTGGCACTCAATGGTTATATCAAAATATCCATCTCTGTATTTACCCAGGCTTCGTATATTTCTAAGGGTGCCTTTATGAGCATCAAGCTCAAACTGACCCATCACAGGCATTGACTCTTTTGATGACGGCTGAAAAAAAATTTGTCAGAAAATATTCAGCTTAGTTGTGCTTAAAGTTATCTTACAGAAGCATGTGCACTGCAAAATAAAAGGCATTCTTAGGGATACCAACACAACTGCATAAAATTGCAAAACAAACGTGGAAGCTGAGTTCTTTCTAAAACTTGAAGGGAGACAGATAAACCAAGAACAGGTTAATGCAACCACCTATTGAAGCACCAGGTTCCAAAGGGGAGGAGAAAGAACAAGGGAAGGCAAATGAGACAAACACACAATGAGAAAAGAATTGCTGAAGCTAATGTGGGAAGAATAGGTCTAAGAGAATCTGAAAATGCCTTTGTTTTGCAGTGGGCATGATAGGGCTGCTAGGAATAGTGACAAGGAAACCAAAGCCATAGAGACTTAGAGCAAAGTACAAATGTGTCCATTCTTTAAAACCAATTGCTATAAAAAGTCTACTAATTCATTCTATTGCCAAATGCTCGCCGCAATCATACAAAGCCAAGAGACAATGAAATCAAAGAGAGCATAAGTTAAATTACCTATTCTAATTGAAATGTATAAATGATAAAGTGAGGGGGAAATGTAAGTGGACGTAAAAATATGAGCCACAGCTGGGATCTGAACCCACATGTTTGCATAATGTGAAAAAGTGAGTTAGAACATTGCCTTCAACAAGTTGTTTTTTCATCTATTATCGCTTCATAATTTCTACATTTCATTTGAAAAAAGTAATTTAATCTACGTTTTCCCTGGTTTCATTGTCGGTTGGCTTCATGTGATCGTAATTAGAAAAAATGGGCACCTCAGTTCCTCTTTTTCTAATCTTACAGGAACCATGTAATTGGGGTGTCTTAAATATCATAACTATATACAACACTTCACAATATGTTGCAGGAGGGTGTGAGAGATAGCAATGTCATATGCTAAGATAAATGCAATGCAACGAAGCACTAATGTAAAGAAGTGATTAAATCCACTCCCAAGTAAAAAATGCCTCAGTGTAACCAAAATGCACAAAGCACAATTAGTGTGAGACATGTGCACTCAAGAACATGCCCTCAAACGCACATCTTTACTGACTACACCACAATATAAATAAGGCAAGGCTCAAATCAATGTCACTTTACTCTGGATGGGAGTTAGTCATCAAAAAGATTACAGCACTGTTACTCAAGTTGCTTCTGGACCACAGGTTTTTGTCTGTTTGCTTTTAGTTCAAGGAAGCCCAAACAGATCACTCTGGGAACTACTGGTACTAATTCATAAAAGAGCAAGTGGTGCACCTTTTGGCAAGTTTATGTAGTCATCCTTGTGTAAAGCTGCATGCTCCACATCAACTAAGATAAAAAGTTTATGTTGAAGCACACTGAGGCATAGAATGTCTTTGAACCTGGGGCCAGTGGCCTTGTTTCTGGTATAGGGTAAAACAACATCACTATGATTTATATACATTACTTATGATACAGAGAACTTAACCTGCAACTCTACACAATAACATCACCTTTATTTTCATGGTTTTAATGTTCCTCTGGTTCAGTGAACAAGCATTTCTTTCTTTCAAAGAGAGGAATGAATGTACTTGAGAGGGTTACTTAACCCTTTCAGACGCCACCTAAGATGAACTGTTAGTAAATGCGTTATATCGATACAACGTTATTCCAAGGCACTCTATAATCTATTGCAATGAAAGTAATGTCATAGTACATTAATTTATCTGTGTTGTAGTAATAATCCTAATCAAAATGTAAATAAATATCTATTTATTCTGAAGTCATTCATGCTCTGTTTTTGCACAAATAGAATGAAATCTCAGGCTAGATAGAAATGTACTGCAATTTAGTTTTCGGTAATATCCATTTTGAGCTAAGAAAAATTTGACTTTTGATGCGGCTCGCGAGAAGCGGCAAGTCGAACGACTTGTCGAACATCGTAGCGCCTTCAGCAAAGTGATCATATGCAACAGTACACTGCAAAATGAAGTTAAATGAAGAGAAATTTATGATGCAGGAGGTTCAATTCATCCAAAGCCCAACATATCTTGCTCTTTCTTAGTGCCTAATCGATACAAACAGCAAAAACAAGCGGTGTACACAATTGTGTACATAGCGTGTCAAAGGGTTAATTACCTGTCAACGTGCTAAACAATTCATCACAGCTGAAGATTTGATAAGACAACTAAGGAATCACGAGCATGTCTTTTCCATGCCTATTTAACCATGCACTCACGTATGTGAAACAATGAACGGAAGTGAGCATAGAAGAGGGGATAGATTAAAAGAGAATGCGGGGAAATTATGACACCTGTAGTGGTGAGCATCATTGAGCTCAAGGTATACACAAAAATGGCTGCAGCTTAGTTCGGCTAGGCCTGGCTATGCAAGTGAAAGCTTGTTACACTTGGTTATGCTTGTTTACCCTCGTAGCCGAAGCACAGTTTGCCAACCGAATGATGTGGCTAGTCATACGTGCCGTACTGCAAGCACTCAATACCGTCGTTTCGCCAATTTCCAAAGCCGTCGCCAAAGTCGAATGCGAGGCATCCATTGCCACCCCTAAAGCTTGTCACTGTCGTCTTTCTGCATCCTTCTCCCGACGTTTAGCTCGCCGAAGTTCCCATTCATCACTTGTTTCAGCCTGCCACTTTGCATGCTGGTACTCATGTTTCCACTTTAACTCATTAGCAAGCCAAACGATCTTCCACAGGATGGTTCACCGCAGCTCGCCGCTTTGACCGCTGGGACCCGCACAGACAACTACGGCACAGATAGGCCAGCGTCCTCACTCCCTCCTTCCATCGCACTACCATGGCAAAACGGCTGAACTGAAGCACTTGCCCGCTTACCCGACGTGGCCGAGTGAGCGGCGAGTCACGTTAAACTCGTGTACATGGTCGACGAGGCAACGTTTGTCATCTTAGCAGCGGTCGAAGCAGCGGCGACGCCAGGCGCGGCTGGTCACGCGGTATGCGTTCTTCGCTTCAAGGCCAAGCGGAGATACACGGCAAAACTCGTTCGACTAGGCCAGTAAAGCTTTCGCTTTAATACATTCCTTCAGGACTGAATCACTGAAGAACAACTATGTACATTGAGTGTGATGTGCCAAAGCAGTGTATGGTAAATGTCTCCACAGAGATGGAAAAAATTAGGGGTGTTCAAATAGTGATATTTTCTTATTGAAGTGAACATGAATATTTAGAAAAAATAGCCTTTAAGTATTTCCGATTTTTAAACAATGTGAACTATGAAATTTCCATGGAGTTCACACGACAACAAGTTGTTATTTTACATAACTTGAAAATGTAATTGCGTGAAGAATTGGCTGTCAAGTCTACTGAAAAGCTTGCAAGAAACAGTGAAGGTGATTGTACCTGGTACACCATAAAAAAATGCGGGCAGCTTGCACTAGTGGTGAAAGGCTGGACTAACAGCTGAGCTTGTGGCCGACCTAGATTATTAGCAAGGTCTTAATTAGCACAATCTTAATTGGGAATGTCCTACTTTGCATGGTCTTAATTAGCATGGTCTGTTCCTGTGTGTTTCTTTCTCTTTCTCTGTTTCTCTCCTTTCTCTTCTATTTATCTGTTCTGTGCTTCTCATTTGTTTTCTTCAGAAGGCACACGCACTTGAAGTAACACCTACATCGCACATCTATTGTGTCAACCTCAATAGGTGTGCTGGACACAGGCCTTATTATCTGCCAAATTACTAGGCAATACAGAAAAATGTACTATAAATATCCTCATTTTTCGACTGCATGTTGTCAAGAGCACACTGTCTTTATTTATAGTTAATCCTAAGATGAAGAAGAGGATGAAGAGAGCACACGCCAGCCGAGTTATTGCGTTGCATGCACTAGGTGCAGCAACACAATATAGCTTTCTGGTCACGCAAACCAACCGAAGGAAGAGCTTCAACAGCTCTGCTGTTAAAATGACTGTAAGAAACAAAGGAACAGCATGCTGCCAGCTGCATATAATACAGGGTAGCATTTGTTAAAGAGGCAAACTGATCACTCTCCCGCATGTATTCATTTGGAAATTGGTTCCGCCATGCAAAAACTGTTACTTTCCTGCGGCATATTCAATAAACATAGACTCCACTTGCATCAGTCTTCCTCCCAGTACCAACAACTGCTGCTGCCTTTTACAGCATTCAAACAGAGCAAACAATTTAAGCAAACAATTTAATTCTTAAATTGAGTATGAACTGAAAAGCAAACACTATTAAAATTTTACTTGAAATTTTGAATACTTGTACATTCCTGCAAAAAACGAATTTTCAAGGAAAAAAGAAGGAAATTATTTGATGAAAAGATAGCTAAACAAGAAAAAAATGCCAGGACAAGATCCAGGTCACATATAAAACTCAGAATGACTTTCATTAAAGCTCAGGAACATAAATGGATAAATATATACAATCTGCAGACACCTTGTAATTTATATACTGCAGTGTTCTGGCAACTTCATGAAGAAAATCTGGCGCACATTATAAACAAGTGCAGTAATTTAATTTATGGAAATAAAATAAAAAGCTTGGAATGCAACCCTGGTGCGCACTTCTGAGTGGAATCATTGCAGACAATGCATTCTTCAAATTTATTGTGGACAAAACAAGCCAGTAATGCCCACAAATGTGGTATTAATAAATTCAACAAGAAATGCAGATTGTATATTCTTCCTTTCAGCATACACCAAGCAATACTTCAATGAAGCCAGAAAGGTACTCACTCTGTAGTATGTAACGTTTCTGATAGAGTACATAATCATGTTCGATGAACTGTCCGGGTCCTTTGCTTTTAGTGTGATCAGCTCACTGTTAATCTCAGAATTAATTCGTATACCTGTAAGACAAAGTGTAAAGAAAAATTTTCATTATGACAAAAATCACAACGTGGATGTTTGGATAAAAACAGCAAATGGATTAGTGTGAAATTGTGGCGTAGTGTTTCAAAAATCTCATGTGACCTGTTAGAAGTGGCAATCCTATGCAACCATGAACATCAAGAATAATTAATAAAATCAAGCACATCAATAGACAAGGCAACCTTAAGTTTCTGCATGCAATGCAAGCGCCATATTCTTCCCTAGTGGGCCAATTCAAGCATAAAAGGTCAGTGGCTTGCCCATCGGAGTGACTGTGTGCTGCTGAGTGCCCATTTTCGACAAAGCGTGTGCTGCCGGTGATGGTGCTTCCATGATGACCATCACCGGCAGCACACGCTTTCCATGCTGTAACAATACTGGGTACCAAGCTTTCCGGGTGATGGGGCCATGCACCATCACCCGGAAAGCTTGGTAAAGTTTAGTTTAGTCGCCTTCTCACATATAATTATGCTCATTCAATACTTTCAGGAAGAAGCCCGCTGTAGCACCAGGTGATGTAAAAATTTGTTGTGAATGACCACACACTGCCACATTTTTTAATTACCGACTGTGATTGCATATTTTGCAATGGTAAAATGAGGCAAACCTCATTGATGCTTTTTGAGAACTCTACCGTGGTCTGCGAGCCCATGAGGTGGCTACATGACAGAACTGCTGCATAGTAGTTTACTTACACAAATGGCAATTGCACCGTTTATTATTATGACCAGTTTATTCTCATAGGCCTACTAATAATTGTATCCAGCTGTTGCCAAAACGAAGATATTTCTTTTATATATGCTGTCCATCTACAAAGTGATGCAAAACGTTTTTGAACTATGCATGACCGGGGAGGTCTAGGTGCTTAATCTTTTTTTTCTTTTTCTTTTCAAAACCACAATGTCGTTATATTCACAAGACAGAAACTTCAGTGATCCATTCTTTCCAGACATAGACTACTGTGTACAAAACACTCATAATCGCTCGTATTTCTGAGGCAGCGCAGCACAAGAAAATAAAGTAATAATTTGCTTAGTATGAATACGGATGCACCTGCCCAAAAATGACTGCACTCAGTATGCCAGGAATATCGTTAACTGTGCGCTCCGTATAGAAAAGAAATAAACAGTAGACTCATCTTTGTTTCACGCATCTCTAAGCACTGTGGCTTATGTTTGCTCAAAAAGAAAGAAACACAATAACAGCAGTCTTGTTTATTTTTTTCACACATCGCACATGTGGTGCCAGACAGCGTGGGCACTACACGTGACGAGACAAAACAAAGTGCCAGGTAAACAAAGTGCTGATGGAGCACTGCGTGCGACCAACAATTGAGTTTTGTTTCAACAAGGGGGTGCTTTTAGCAGGGTGCAGCAACACCACCTGGCCATGGTTTCCTTGTCTATATAAGCAGAACAGCTGATGATTAATCAGAGGTATCACAAATAAAAATATTAACGTACATAAGTCCAGAAATAACGTTAGACCTTGCCGAGACTACTGGATTTAATGCAAGTTTCGAATCGGGCCAAAAATTTTAGTGTGCCTCTGAGATAAAAATGTATTTGGTAACCTATTAATCATGGTTGAAGTCATGATAATATGGGTGTTGTACACAAGTTAAACGATTAAGTAAAGCAAGCATCTTTGGGTAACCACTTTGGTGTGTACGCTGCGGTAAAAAGATGGAAATCTCTCAGCTATAAAGCCATTCCAACTGCCAGACATCATTTAAGAGATGCCTGTCCATAAAATATGCAGTAACTGACAGTGGCATTCCATGTTTAAATTTTTCAAAAAGCCTTCCTTTTACACAGCAGCTATGCAGTGACAGTGCATGCGGTCAAAACTGCACACAAAGCCTATTACATTTTGAGGCACAGTTGGTAAACAAAATCCCAGAACTGGTAATTAGCATGCCCCAGGTGTTGAGTGTAAAGCTTATCATTATACTCACCAAGAACGTACGACGGCTTCTCAAACGAGGGTGTGTTGTCATCAATGTCTTCGACCTTTATGTCAACCAGGAGCTGGGTCTTGTCATCAGGATTGTAGGTGGCGTCTACTTCTTCAAGTCGCTTTGATGGCATGCTAACCTTCACTGTAAGAAGATAACGGTCCTTCTGTTCACGATCAACCCTCTTTTTAGTCAATATCTCGCCCTCGTTGTTGCCTGTACGCTGAATGGTGAAGATGTTGTCCATGTTACCACCTGCAAAATCATTTGTTAAAGGCAAAAAATCAATTGACACATAATTATCATGACAGCAAGAAACAGATCAATATTTTTCAGTTATACACCTGCTGACCACTTTAATGCTCATTCAAACAAGGAATAGTGCTCATTAACTTATAACTTATCTGAGTAGTGCTATCGGGACTAATCTGGGCGCTGAATTCCGAAAGTTTTATTTTAAAATTACATAAGCTTTTCTTCTGAACACGTAAAAACACTCATGTATACAAAAAATGAGTTTAAAACTAGAAAATGGGCTTCTTAATAAAAATATCAAAAGGTCATCCACTAATCTAATCAGCTACATCATTTATCTATTAAAAGGTGACTTTTTTTTTAAAAAGGTCTGCTACAAAGCGCAGCTGACTTCATTCACACAGAGCATGCTTATTTTCTTGAAAGTTTGGTGCAGTCGCTAGCTAGGGCACCCTGCAATATAAACACATAAAATGCAAATGGGAGGGGCACTCGCCGCCCTTCCATTACAGTCAGAGTAGCTTTGCCGTGTCCCACCCTCAGCCCCACTCGGTTACAATTATCAGTCATAATGATGAATTTTTTATAGCACTTAAATATGTATTGTTATAAGCAGGTTCAACTGTATAAATATGAGAAAAGCATCAGTCGTGATGACTTACCTATAATGTAGTAGTCAATAAAGGCATTTGTTCCAATGTCCGCATCAAAGGCTTTCACTTTTCCAACAATAGTACCAATGGGAACTTCCTCTTTTATCTTCATCACAACAGGTTCAGCATCCTGAAGAGAAAATGACTTATAATGTGGTGATAGTACAGTTTGTGCGACTTAGAGTAAGTGTTAAGGTAACTTTCCATTGCAATATGGAAAAAAAAGTCAGTCTTTCTAGATGGGCCAAATCCGGCATCCCTATACAGCAGAGCCTAATTATCACATACCTACCTCAAGACATACTTGACAATAACATCTGTTCATGACAAATCCCTCACAGTTTCATAGTGGCTTGTATGCCAACTAGCTAGAGTGCACAATGCGTTCTTTTATAGTCTAGAAACTAACTGTGCCATCTAGTCTCATAGTGTTGCAGATAATGAGTAAAAAAACACATTTTCTGCTTTTCCAGAAAATGCATACATCAGCAAACACGTCATCTCTTCTTCAATATAGGTGCAACAATGCACCTATATTGATGCAATTATTTACCAAGAAAATTTGCAAAGGTCACAGTGACTTAACATTTACATGGAAGCATGCGCGGGATATTGTAGAGTAGTGGTGAAAGCCTGTTACACGCTTTTAACAGAATCCAGTGTAGTTGCTACAGTGGTTCAACAGGATGCTACATGAATTATACAGTAATGCTGGAGTCCTTTAAATGCTAATTTTTTCTTGTTAAAAAGCTTCTTTGTGATGTTATGGGTGAGTTTCGTATGCTACCAATAGTGACCACACAGTAGCACCACCACTTTTAAGAAGTAACTTGGCAAGTGTGCACTAGCGCAACAGCTAGGTAGTACGTTGGTGTGAAGTATTATACTCAACACTAAACATTTTCTGCATTTTACCACATGTAGAAACACTCAGATGGTCCTCAGGAACTCAACAAATGATGCTGAAGGGCTCTTGTGTAGTGCACGAGTGTTCAGACTACGGAACGGTGGTGGAAAAGGTGTTGTTCACTTTGCCCAGCGGTACTGAATGGCATGAGAAGTGGATGTGGGCTATACTGCAACAACAAACTAGCAGCTTCTGTTCCAGCACTCCAAATGTTCACTCATTCGAGAAGCATCTACACTCAGAAGACGTCATTTGTGGCAATGAGCGTGCCATACACAACACGGTGGTGTTACTCCACATCAACAGTCTCAACTAATACGCTCGACCATCTCCGATTTTCTGTAAAAAAAATAAAACACAATTTGCGTCCCAAGAAGAGCTCTTGTTTAAAAAAATATTTTAAGTGCATAATTATTTATTTGCATTCAAAGGCACATTGAATTTTCCCGGTTGGTGCTAAACTATGCAGGATAAAAAATTTGCAAGAAATCCACTACTTTCCTCGCAGCCACAATACATGCCTCAATATAGTTGGCAGACATAGCTTTATCATTAGGAAATAATTATGATGCTACTTTATTATTTTCATTTGTGTGATTTGCTCCTAAAAATGACAAAATTAAAGAGTTTTCTAGACATCACCTACAAAAAAATGGATGAGTAGGAAGACCCTACAGAGGCGTCCTAATACCTACAACACCTATTGCCTGCCAAAATTCAATTTATTGCTGAATGTTATGCAAGTTCCAGTAAACAATGCAGAAGTTGAAAATCTATGTTTAAACAATAACAGAGTACTGTGGCATTCCTTTGAAAAATCCAGAAAATAGCCCACATGACAGAGAATCACGGTAGCTACTTGTACAAGAAGTTAAAAAAAAAATTAAGGCAGCTCTGCGCTAGTGGTATCAAGCCTGAAGGAAGCGCGGAGCTGGGCAGCTTTCTTTGTTTCTCTTCGGTTTTCTCTTTCTTTCCTCCTCTCTTTCTTTCTTTTTGTCTTTTTCCATTTTTCTGTCTTTTTTATTTATTTCTATTTATTTCTTCCTCTCTCTTTATTTATTTCTTTCTCTTTCTCGCTCTTTCTATTTTTCTTCCTATTTTTTCCTATTCTCTCTCTCTCTCTCTATTTCTCGCTTGCTTCCTCTTTTTTCTATTTTTATAGTTGGTTTTGTCAGGCCCCTAAAGTGTTCTGCACTTATCATCATCAAGGCGCTTGAAGAACAAGAGGAAGAAGACTTCTCCTTGGCGCGAGCGTGTGCTCAATATGCTACAGATGGCTATGCTATTCGTGGTTTTGCCTGCATTACGCCAAGCTACGACAGCATACGACAGCCTGGCCCCCTAAAGTGCTCCGCACTTAAAAGGAAAACTTTGTTTTAAGGACAAAAAAAATTTTCTTCAACTCTAGAGCAAGTCAAGACCCAGCATAAAAAAATATGGTTGTTGGTTGGCCTTCACCACACAATTTTATGGCAAGAAATATATAAACAGCTGGGCACTGCACTGAAATGCACGAAATAGATCCACTGCGCCCTAACTAAGGGCCAAAAGATGCATTTGTGCAACACATAATTGTGGTTAGGCTCATACTCTGTGTTTACAGCATATCTTATTTTTTTGCATAACCTTTACTTTGCACGAATGCAAGGAATAATATACAACAAACACTATTTTGTCCTGCATTGAAGCCATTGCACCAAACCATCACAAACTTCAGCAAGAAACATTAGGGATGTTTTTAAAAATCATTAAAATTATTTCTTGAGAGATGCAGCAGCATAATCTGCCAAGTGGAGGTGTTATAGTTAATAAATATCATCTTATCATTCTCATTCCAGCGTACCCTGAGCATTGAAGCAGCTCAACGAGAAATAATATAAACATGGCCTCACGAATACGTAACAACTACATTTATTTACAAATGCATCAGAATATTTATCCAACGTAATTTTGTAAAATGCCCGAAAAATGGCTTTTCTGCCATTTCTCGCTGAAATCTGACGGTTCACTGCCTGTGGTACAAAGAAATAACACTTCCTCTAGAAATAAAAAAATTAAGCTTGAGAGAGCAAATTAAAGCGGGAAAGGCAAGGAGCCGAGAGGCAGCAAGCCAGCATGCACTGTGCATGTTGCCTTGTTGCGCTGTACAATTATAAGTGCTCTAATGGAGGTCACGAATATAATTACAGGTCTAATAAACATTTTAGTTGCCCCACCTGAAAAACTACACCATGGGACCCAATCATAAGAAGTAGCATGCATGCACAGAAAAGAAAAATCTGCTAATTTGCTGCATATCAATCATTCAGGCCCAATATTGATGTGGAGGGAAGGGCACAGAGGGAGACATACAAGTGCCCGCTACCATCTGTTTAATGATGGCAGCAAGCTCAGTGCAATGTTCTCCATGAAAGTACACCAGACCATGCAGAAAACTGTGACATCTGTTCACCAAGTCATGATAGAAGTGCTGTGCTGTGACGTACCATACAATGTAAGAATGGCAGACTAAGCTTGTTGGTTTAACATATTTGAAGTTTAAGGCGCGAATGAGACACGGACGAAGATAAGGAACACACACACAGAGTGCCTGAATAGTATAGCAGTGCCGCAAGAACGTCCAGGTCAAAAAGCTAAAAAGTGAAGCTAAGAAGCTTGGTGAGAGTATGAACCTATCAAAGTTGGGGCGCCCATGTGTGTGTTCCTTATCTTCGTCTGTGTCTCATTCGTGCTGAATTTTCGCAAGCATGTAGGCCTAACCCTCTTCTCCCAGAGCCCACTTCGACAACGCAGCTTTCTTGCTGAAAGTACAGAAAAAAAAAATCTTTTCCCCACCGTAGTCTAGCGTAGCGTCCACCGTAGTATAGCTTTCAAACATTTTTTTCTCAGTTCTTCGTTTTGCTGCATTTTTACAGTCTGTGCACTGAAATTTGTGCACTTTATGTAGTCGGATCGTAATGAAATTTGGCATGCTTATAGTTTAACATGTCCTCAGTTCAAAGAAACAACTTTCCAAGCCGTCCACAAGCATATTCAGCAAGATGATTTGATAAGTTTCTTCCTTGAGAATGGTAAAACTGAAACTCAGCATTGGAATTTTTTTCTAGGCTAACACACATATGTTACCCTATGTTTTCTTGCTTTATTGAATTCCTCAATTCATTAGGAGCAATATGAGCTATTTTTTTAGTGTTTTTGGTGCTCACTATTGTTGCCTAAGCTTGCACAAAAATGCACTGTTTTCACAAATACATTAAACTTCAAGTATCACACAAGTTGCAAATGAAATGAACTTTTTAACGTGTGTGAACAAAAGGTTCACTCAGGGGGTACAAACACTTACACGTGATCTTTCAAACTCAGGCTCATTGTCATCAACATCAAGCACCACAACTCTAAGGATCTGGTGTGCCTCTTGAGGGGGAACTCCCATGTCATAAGCCACGACCACTAGCTGTGTGAAAAAGTATCAAAAATGCATATCCACAGTCAGAAACAAACCACATGCATAAATTTCAGAATGTTATAGGGCTGCTATTTACACTAATAACTATCAAATCCTCCAATGTTTTGTAACCTTAATACATATAGGCAGTATTATGTCAGAAACATTGCAATTGACAAATTTTGGCATAATTAACAGTGGTTATCCAGCCAATTTAGGTTTTGGGACAACTTTTGAAGCAGAAGAAAAGCTACTTAGGAGCATTGCTGAAGCAGCAAATAATTTGTTTTTAAGCAATTTCGGAGCAGAAAAAAAGGTGTTTGGGACCACTTGGTACAGCACTAATGTGTAACTATTTGGTGCAGATTCTTATTACTGTGAAAACAGGAAATGCTGCTATAGTGTAGAGAAAGACACAAGGCCAACAGCTATAAAGCAGTGATCAATCAAATCAGGCTTTTCTTCCACATGGTAGAAGCCATGTCACACGGTATGCTGCAAATGGACATTCATTTAGGTAAGCAAGAAAGACTATTGAGATGTATGTTATCTGCCCAGGCATAATAAAGACAAAAACTTTGAGTGCTTTACATGTGTTGAAAGGCATAGATCAAAGTGACAGAAAAGCCTTTCTTCGTTCCTGTAGAGAGATGTGCTACTAGCTTCATTATAATTCACAAGATGTGTAATGTGGTGAAGCATTCATTAGTGACAAAGGCAAACATGACATCTACAGTTTCTGCGAGTGGCATATGTCAAAATGTCACTTCAACCACAAAAGTCAGCCTAACCAAAAAATTCTAACCACAAAAAAAAAAGGGAAATAAAAAGCTTGTGCACCCTATCATTGGCCCAACGTATTCAGGGCAGGTGTTCTCAAACTGATTTCCAAAAAGGATGTTTTAGAATTTCTCAAGCAGTTAGATGAGTGGGACCCCAGCCCCTTTTATACATCCGCAATTTATAGATTTACAGATAAAAATTTGCATCGCCTTCTGCATTTTATGAAGCCATCACATGTCACATCTGCACTTCAGCACCCTGCGAGCAGTGAAAAAAACCATGCAGCAGCAACGCTTAGGACTTTTCAATGTGCAATTCGCGGATCTACAGTGGCCATGCTGAGGGCTTTCAACTTGTACTTGCAAACGTAGTTTTTAACATGTGAGAGGGAAACAACTCAAGAGTTTTGCAATCTAAGGGCCCCTTGTCTGCCTGATTGACAATTGCTGCTAATTAATTAATATATTGGTCATTGAAACAGCTTTTTGTAAGAGACACATGAACGGGCTCACATGTCCCGTGGAAAGAGAGAAAGGGGAGGGGTTCTGCGGCACTCCGGAAAAGCTGTTGGTATTTCTAAAGGCCAGAAAGCATGAAGGAAGGAAAAACTATGAGACAGCATATCGCAACACGACTGAACCCCCCAAAAAATATTGTCAGCCCAACATGTGATCACCACGTCAGAGCAAGTTATCCATGTGATCGCCACGTCAGGCAAAGCTATGGTGGCAAGGCTGAACAAACATTCTCGGTTAATACACTGTTTGTCAGCGCCTCATGTTGGGCTGATACTTGGAGGGAAAGAACGAAGGAAATAGCTTCAAAGACAGTTTGCTTGCAAAGGCTGGCTGCTTGACGTAATGCACTCTCCTAGTTTGCTTCTTCTGCCATGCCAGAAAGTTTGATTACCCCTGATTTAGAATTAGTTGTCTGACAAAGAACATTTTAGGACAAAAACATTTCACTGCTGTGTAAGAAGGTGAAAGTAATGACACTTTGGCACAGTTGATACAAGTTGCACTTGGATTGGCGCAGCAAGGTGCAGATACTAGAACTGTGGACAAATGGCAAAAAAGGCATAGCTGGACCACCACTGATAAACTTGATAGAACTCACGGGACTAGCAAATTGTTTATTAAGTGAGGTTATCCAACAATGCAGCACCAACTAAATGCCATAAATTACACAAAATTGATCTGTTTGCACTGACCAAGTTTTTCATGTATTACAAAACAAATACACATAAACTAATGCTACTTAAATAGGAAAATGAATAAAAGTACCCACAGAAGCCTACATGTCATAGAGAATGGCAGTGAGCAGCGAATATTGCTGGCCAGAGGGGCCAGAAATTGTCAGGTTCATCAGCATCATGAGGTTTGCTGATACAGCTGACACCTTTAAAAGAGGCACTGACATAACAGACCATTGAGTATAAGAGACAACAGTGTGCCTAGACCGAAATAGAGCTTGATCAGAAAATGAGAATATGGTACCCCGCTTATAAGAGACAGCTCACATAAGGGACAAAAGCTGCTTCCCGGTGCGTGTCTCTTATAAAGGGGTTCTACTGTACTATGCTTTCATATTGTCAAGGAACAAGAAGAACAATTGCCAATTCTTAATGTATAATTGCAATGATGACAAATCAACACATTCATGTAAAAAAAGGAAGGAGTAACAAAGCATATGCAGACCGTGTAATTGTCACGCTTCTCCCGATCCAAGACAGCAGTGGTGCTCACGAGGCCAGATGCAGGGTCTATTTCAAATTCTAAGTCTTCACCGACAGCACTGTGTTTGTCAAGAAACTTGTATGCAACCTGGCCGTTTGAAGACAATGCACTGTCTGGGTCGAGAGCCTGAACTTGAAACACTGAAGCTCCAATGGTAACATTCTGCCACAAAAATGAAGTTAAAACACAGGAATGAACAGCGGTTTCTTTCACGTTTCATTCAGTAGGAAATATTGCATACTCAATTCTCACATCCGAAGTATTAACAGGTATTACTCTACTCTATGCAAACAAGACTGTGAATAAACATACATAAGCAATTCATTGATGAAACAATTAATTATCCCTCATTCTTCACCAAAAGAAAGAAGAACAAGCAGGATTTCTTGTATTTTGCTTACTTAAAGAACAGGAGACAAGAACACAGTAATGATAGCTTGACATAATCAAAAAAAGGGCTACAAGCATTACAACCCCAGTAACCATGCATTGTGGTGGTAACCACAATGCATGGTTACAAATGCATGCCTAAAACACTCAAGAGGTTTAATTTCCCAGCATTACTGCCAGTGTTAACCTCACCTCATGCACATAGGCAACTTCACCCATCCGTGGTCGAATAAAACGTGGTATGCCATCATTGGAGGACACGTCTCCTATAATGATAAGTATTTTGACATCTGTGTGAAGCGAAGGGGAGCCACCATCTGTGGCTCGTACTGTTAAGAAGTATGGCTCTGACCGTCCCCTCCCAGAGAGTGGTTGTATCACTGTAATGACACCTGTCTTGTCGTTGATTGCAAAAAGTGCTGAAAATAGAAAAAAAAATGCAAATAAACCTCTGAGTAACACAACCAGCTTCCCACCACAAAAGCCAATAGAAATTTATCCCACATGCAACAGTTTAGCTCCTGCACAACCTTATGAAAACGTTGAGGAGGTACCTTAGAATGTAGCCAAGGTACTATACACTGTTCTTTTCCATTTTACAAATTGTATGTAACAAGAATAAGCTGCGTGAAACTTGTGCTCCAAGTAAAAGATAATTTATCCCTGAAATTCCTTCTAGAAAAAGACTTTTATTTCTTCTAGTATATATATTGCAACATTCTACCATAAAAAAAAAAAAAATTCTGAAATCAAACACTACTGGTTTCTGCATATAGAGCAGAAATATTGCTGAATCTAACAAAGCTATTGAAAAAGCCAAAATAAAATACTAGTTATAACAGCATGCTTCAATTTAGGTCACTGAAGGCAATGCCAAACTACCAAATACTATTATGGTACAAGTGCACAACATCGTGAAGTGGGCACAGTCTTGTGCAATGTGGCATATGGTTCAGGTGGCACCTAAGCCTAAATTTTAACAGAAATACTCAATTTTAGTACTATTTGTTCACACTAAATATGCCCTTTCTATTGATACCCCTGACCATGTTGTAGTTCGTGTCATAAGTATCCAGTGCCATATTAAAGATAAGAGGTTGGATTTGATGTTTCCTTTTTTAAGATATAGATGGCAACTAAAAAAAAAACATATCAACCAACATTGTCTAATACACATGAGAAAGCTTCATACCAATTTAAAAACCCTGATACGCAAAAGGACTGCTATGTTTAATTTTTTGCTAGCAAAAATTACAATGCTTTTTAAGCTGTTACAAGTTTCCGCAGTGAAACTCTAGGCATTTAAGCTGCAAGCTTTAAATGCGAGATTCTCAGCACAACTTTTATGCACTAATTAAACACAGATGTATATAAAATGCATGCAGACAGAACGCTCACAGATACACTTTTTTTAAAAGAAGAGGTTAGAAGAATGTTTACATACTGATGGCTCCGACTTCAGGCTCGTCCACGAAGGAATAACTGACTTCTGCATTGGAACCAGCATCTTTGTCACTCGCTCTAACAGTCAGAATGCTGAAACCTGTTGGAACATTTTCTGGCACAACAGCTGTGTAGCCAGACTGACTGAACTCCGGTGCATTGTCATTCTCATCTTGGATCTTAATCACCACCTTTTCAAAAAATGGCAGAACATTATGCAGAAAGTTAGTTGTAAGGAACTTTTGAATGACTAGTAATTAAATGTTAGACTTAATATCTGTTGGACTTAAACAGGGGACTGTAAGAGACACTACAGTGGGAGAGCTCTGAATTAACTTTAACCATCTAAGGTATTCTGATATGCGCCCAAAGTGCAGCACAAAATAATCTTTTGTACACCACCTCCATCAGAATGTGACTCCTGAGACCAACTATTGAACACACAACATAGAAAACCACTATGAGACTGGTACGTTTGGCTTCGAGCTTCAAGCTTTTTCACTATTTGCACAAGTCATAAGCACACAAATGGAAATACTCAAAATGTTCCAACATATTTGAAAATCATGGATAAATAATAAGCATGATAACACCACAACCACTGTAGTTGCCAGCATTGTTCTAGTTTTCTTTATTTCAAGCACTGACCTTTCAATGGGCCAATATGAAGGCACAATAGGTTTAAAGGGGTCATGAAGCACCCCTTGGGCTTGTTGAAAAAACACATCCTGCGGAAAGCTGACACGGCTATGAACTGCTCAGCCAAATATTGCAGTCGTGCACGCCGCATGAAGGCTACAAGCGGAATGCGAAGTTGCTGTTTCCTCAGGCGCCCTCCTTTCAAACAGAGGCCGGTTCTCACTCTCATCGGTGGGCGGGGTGTCTGCCGATTGACGTCGCGATCTGCATCGCCGCGTCGCAAAAGACATAGCATCCTCGTTGGCCGATAGCCGACGTAAATCAAGAGCGGCGTTTGGATCAGATGTGCTTCTTTCCACGGGGTGCCGCCACTTGCCGGCGCCGCACTCCTCAGTATACGGTAGCCGCGCCCGCGCACGCGGATCACAGCGGGAGAGCGATCGCGTTTCATGACGCGCGCTGACGTAACTTCTTTCCCCCGTGCCATCCCTCCCTGTGTAGCTTCCAGTGCGCTCGTCGGCACGAGGAAAGAGAGAAAGCGCTAAGAGCGTGCGCTTGGGTTGTGCAGAAAATAACTTAATTAATCTGTCAATGTGCTAGCTAACAGATTGTAAATGGCAGTGGCAGTGATAGCAAAGACAAGTGGTAAATTGCGTGGTGTGCATAATTGAATTAATAAATTGATTGCAAAAAGGATAGTGTTTACCTTAGCGGTGGTGTGCGATTACAGAATACGGTGGATAATGGTGCATTTGTTTATCGGTGGAAAAACTTGACTAAATGGTCGTTTAAGAGCCACAGCTCTTCAACACTGTGGAAAAAATAAAGAGTGAGGCTTTACACAAGTCTATATGGTACAAGTATGTTAGTCTGCAGTGGATTCCCTAGAATACAAAACTGCATTTAATGCCCAAATATATATCAGTACAATAAATTAAATGTTTTCAAAATCACTAAGCAGGCTACAACTGCACTGTTTTGTGCAGTCCTTCAGTCTTAATTTTGTTTTTCTGTTTTTAATGCTTTGAAGCCCTCTCTCAATAACTATGTGCTGTTAAAATGTGCTTTTTCACTGTGAAGTGGCAGCAATTTCAGATATCAGAGACTTCTGATAAAACAGACCTCATTCATCAGATTATAAGGGTCTGTTGTAACGAGAGCACCCTTGTTCTCCTTACGTATTCGCACCCTCAGTGCTGCACAGTAGTGACTTCCACAACTGTCTATGGAACTTTTTATCAACAAGAATAAGCAAGTGCAGTTAATGCACGAGTACTTTTCTGTCATAAGTGAATCGGTCCAGCTGCTTGTGCTGTCTAGCTCAAACAGCGCACGTAGCAAAGACGGTTTTCACAGAGGCTAACGTCAATGTACACAAGACTTCAGTGCTCAAAGTGACAAAAGCAGGCACTTTAAGTAAGTAAACAAACTACCAGAACTGATGTTCTGCGCTGGTTTGAGGGTGCCCCTGGGTTGTCAACAGCAGTCACCTGCAGGTTGTATAGAGGCTGCTTTTCCCTGTCAAGTACTGCACCTTCTTGGATTCCAAGGGCACCCTGCATATTTGCAACAGGGTCAGTCAGGCACATAAATTTTTACCAATGCACTCAAGCTTCACCTTTGTGATTGTTACAAATCAAAAAGATCCCCTTCTCACCCCTATTTTAATGTCTCTTAATGTTAGACAGCTTGGCATACAAGCACATCACTGGTGCCAAGGTATTCCATAATGTACTAGAGAGAATCTTCAACATTCTGTCCATGGATGACTGCTCGGCACTTAGACACATGAAAAGAACTGCTTGCAATAGTGGAAACACTGCTGAAAGTAAATGTAGTAAAACATAAGCTCACACGTACATTACAGCCAGTCACAATGTTCCCGGAAAACATTGGTGGGTACAAAAACGTCACAGTGTCAGGGGCGTAGGCAGAAATTTTTTTCGGGGGGGGCACTTCCTTGATCTGTAGTGGGGACGAGCAGGCAGATGTGGTCGAGTGTCATTTCCTGCTCTGTATGCTATGGCAAAAAAAAAATTTCGGGGGGGGGGGGGGGCACGGGCCCGGTGTGCCCTAACGTGGCTACGCCCCTGCACAGTGTATATGCATTCCTGGCCTTAGTGGCTGTTTAGTACTCTAGCGTTACCAAGAAGTCATTAACCAGCCCCTCATATATAATGAGTAACCCACATGCTTCGATGTGTGACTAAATGCATGAAGACAGGAGGCCCACTAAAAATGTTCTAAAAGAAAATACACTAAGCATTGCCTTCATCTGCCATTAACAGTATGTATGATGTTTTACCTCCTAGTGTAACTTCGCTCCTCAAGGTATGTAGGCCTTCTGCCCTATGGAGATATCAGATGGCAGAAGGCCTACATTCCTGTCCCGTTTGCCTGCGCTGTTATCTGATATGAAGTTGTACCAACAAGCTCACGTTCAAACCCTTTTAAAGATCAAAACTTCCCAATTCACTGGAGAGCCATTCCAGTTGCACTGTTCAATAAGACAGAACTTTGCACAACTGTTATAACACACGCTCTAACCACGCAGCTGCTTAATCAAAATTTTCAAAGCCGTTTCAGTGGCAAATATAATGCCCAGGAAGCACAGTTCTGCCAACTAAAAAAGTATGCAAAGAAAGAAACAACTGCTCTATTAGCAGTGCAAAGCATATGTTTCTATACAAAATGATGTGTACTAAATGGTTCCCTTGAACCTAAACTTCAAACAAGATTTATCATGTTATGGGCTAAAACCTGAAGAATGACAAGGATTCTAGCATTCATGCAATGTTGCATTGCTCTTTTTCAATGTCAAAAAGATCTCCCCAACAACTTCAGAGCAGTGAGACCTTCTTGAGTTCAATTATGTGTGCAATATTACATACAACTTGCCCTCACATTATCAAGTTTTGTATGGTGTAGATGTTCTTGCCACAACACACATTTTCTAAAAGTTTAGGGTCTCACTAATACAACTGAGAGCACATACTTAGTACCTTAAATTCCTATACCATGCTTTTTTTTTTACGAAAGGCTAACACAATTTTTTTAAAACTGTCTGTGACATATTGACATACGACACAAATCTGCTCAATGAACTACACTACTTACACAGAAGGCAGACATAACTTATACTGAAAATCAAAATGCATAGTTAATTAGCTAAGAAAATTCAACTATAAATTTCTTACTAATTACAGTAGAATCTTGATGATACACTTCTGTGTAATATGTTTTTCGAGATAGTATGTTTTTGTTCTTTTTTTCTTGGCTAATATCCCATAAGGGCAATGTATTTTTGTACGGTTAATGTGTTTGCATTTTCCCCTGAAATTGGATTTAAAGAACTGCTGAAGTGGGTTTTTAGTGGTATTTCTAAAACTTATAGCTTTATATTACTTAATCGACCTACCTTTTTAGCAAGAAATCTTATTATGCATTGAAGCTCAAAAGTTGCTGGAACAGATATGAACTTCATTGCAAAATTTGGGAATGCATATCTGAAAACTGGTGTCATCTTCATCATTCGTTCCTAGTACTAGGATATGAACTTCAAAGACAGCTACAATTCACAATTTGCAGTATCTGCCATAAAGTAATCAGACCAAAAGTTAATCAGTGATACTTTGCAATTAGCCAAACACTTATTTTGATTTCTTGTGCAAATACTGAGGCCTAGCTGTATGAGTAAAGAATAGGACTTGTGCTACATGTCACAGGTGATTTTTTTTTCATTCTGTCCCCAATTTAAACAAAAAAACAAGCCACAATTCTGACTCAAATGCATAAGATCAATTTCTGTATAGTACCACTGAAAGCAAAAAGAAACAATACATGAAGTGGCAATACATACCGTCGTTTCATTGATACTGAACACATCTGATCCTTCTCCAGAGATGAAATATTGGACAACTCCATATCCTTGTTGTGTGTCCTTGTCAGTTGCAGTGATAAGCAGGATAGTATGAGGGAAGTGCGTGGCCTCTGATACCATTGTTACATATGACTGAAAAAAATAACACATGCATACAGAGACTTACTCATCTGCATAATCATCAACTCATTGAGATAAGACATACAATGTATAGACACTTTTAACTTCCAATAAATGCTTAGAGAAAGAGAGAGAGAGAGAGAAAGAAAGGAACTTACATTTTGTGAAAAAACTGGACTGTTGTCATTAATGTCCTGAACATTAATGATTACTGTAGCAATTGAAGACTTTTGGCTGTTCTTGTCCTGACCAATTATGGCTTTCACATCAAATGCCAACACCTTTTCGGGCAACTCCTCATAATCAAGCCTCTGGTTGAGAGTCACAGCACCTAAAAAATTGAACATTTATTGTTCAAGATGAGAAGGAAGGAGTTTGTTTGTTTTTTAAAATGGAAAATATTGACATGAGAGATTTGTTTTGAACAAACTGAATAAACTGAGGCATAAAAATGCACACTTTTAAGACATAACTGGATACCAGGTATAGGAAAAAAGTTGTTCAGGTCAACTACGTTTTGATGTATGCATTATGTATGTATTTATGTAATTATGTATGTTGTTTTGCTGTAGATAATCGTTGTCACTTTGCAACAATGCTACAAATTTGACGTCGCTGTAGCAAATACAGCAAAAGCTCGTTACTTTGTATTTCACGGGACTGGAAAAAAATGTCAAAGTTATCGAAAGTATCACAAAAACAATAAACAAGAGTCTATTACATCAATGCATTTTCATTTTCTTATTGAATATATAAAAGAGGACATCTTGGCTTAAGACCCCCGTGTCTTAAGCCAAGATGTCCTCTCAACCCATCCCTTATTACCTATCACCACCACCAACACCACTACGCACATGTGACGATGATTTTTTCGCCAGAAAAATGGCTGGCAACTGATTGTTTGTCCATCACAATATAGCAAATGAGTTCTATGCCAGAATGCAGACCATAGCTGAGGCTCTTCATCTTCAACAGCTTCCACCATGTTTGAGTTCTGTGACATGATGCACACACTGCCCGAAGTCAAAATGAAGCTACTAAGTGCCGCATCCGCTGTGGACGAAACCATGGTCGCTAAAGACACGATCATATCGCTCACGTAGTTCTGAAAGTACGCATGCGGCCTACATCCAGAGTCAAAACGAATCTGCTGCTGAATGAAACTGGCTCGCTAATGAACAAACATGGGTGGTGACTACACAGTTTTAAAGGCACGCGGTGAAAATGAAACTACTGCTTGTCACAGCTTTGACCCAGTCACTATCGACGCGATCATAGATAGAGCTCACGCAGTTCGCGTGCATCGAGTAAAAACGAAAGGGAAACAAGTTCCAGCCGCTGAAGCCTTAACTGGTCACCAACAACGCGATTGTGGATGGGGACCATGCCTTTCTGAAGGCCTGCGACTGTTTCGGTTGTCTGCTAACGCCATTTTCGCTCCTTTGCGTGGCACATTTGCGGCGCTTCGTGCACGCCACGCTCTGAGGATTGTTTGAATTAATTAGGTTGCAACCAATATGACCGAATCAACAACAGTTTGATGCTATTCAACAATGCATATGCTTGCCAGGACCAGAGAACATATCCGAATTATCCGATCATTCAAATTGACGAGGGTCAAAATAGCAAGCTTTTACTGTAGTCTGAATTTTTCTTCCTCGTTACTAAAACACAAACACAGAGTTCCAGGTAAGATTTAATTTTTTTTTTTCAGATAAACAAAATTCAGGTCAGAAAAGGTTAAAATCTGTACTAAGGTAACGCTTGCAGTCACTTAAATGTGAGACCCACCAAGTTACAATTCAATATGAAATCAGTAATCAACTTAAAAGATGCACTGCACCCACCAGATATTGGGCTGACTGAAAAGAAGCTTCCTTGGTCAGACTCTGGGATCTTTGCAAAATTGGCGACAGCAGCATGAGTGAGGGGATCACGGGCTGTGACCGTAAATATAGTGGAGCCAACCGTAGATTCTTCAGGAACAGTGATCTCAATTTTTGGGTTTGCAGGAGTCCATGGAGGGGCGAAAATTGGATTACTCTCACTGTGTGCTTGAATGTATACAGTGACTTCCACTGCAAAGGAACGCAAGAAAGCACACAATGAAGGACAGGACCTAATTACCTTTGTTTGTTCCACAACACACCACAAAATTCCACAAACTTCCACAAAATTTGGACCATAGCCACCACCCATTTTCTGACTAATAACAACGTTCTCTCAAAAACAGGAATCATGATGTGTACATTCTGAGCCAAGATCTCAGCAAGCTAGCAAAGCGAAAAGAAAATTTCATTACACACTACTGTCTTTTACATTGCTAGACAAAAATTAAATGACTCCTTTAAACAAGGACAAAAACTGTATTTCCTAGCTTTTCAAACGTGTTTAAAAGGGAACATACACATACATACATGCACCCATACACACACCCACCTGTAGTTTTCTGAGGCTGAATGGCCCCATTTTGATCGACAGCAGCCACATTAAATGTAATTACTGACGCTGCATTGTAATCCAAAGGACTGTTTACCGTAATTTGACCTGTCACTCCATTGATACGAAAAGCATTCTGTAAAAAAAGAAATACACTAAATTAATGATCTCACTCCTGGCGATCTCCTTGAGCAAATTTCTAATGTCAAACATGGCAATATGCATCACAGTTGCACATTACTTGACATGCTAACCAAAAGGCACAAAAAAAAAAGGAAATATGTCTTCTTTCTGCTTTGCAATGCTCAGGTCATTTATATCTCTGAAGTTTATGCCCATCACTTTTTGTTCCCTCATTTGTTATTCAATCCTTAATTAAAGGGACACTAAAGGCAAATATTAAGTCGACGTTGATTGTTGAAATAGCGGTCCAGAAACCTCGTAGTGCTACTTTTGTGCCAAGGAAGTGCTTATCTTGAAATAAAATCACGTTTTAGTGGTCCACATCGCGTTAGTGCACTTCAAATCACCCGCCTGAAAGCGGTCTTTCTCCCGTCACTGTTGCCGTGCCCAACGTTGTCCGCCTTTACTGCGTGGCGGCGTGTACTGGCAGCGTGCACAATTCGGGCATCCAGCAACATAACATGCATGCGGCATTTTGTCAAATTTTCTGTCAGAGCGACTTTCATGAGCGCGCAAAACACACGCGGCAGTACGTGATACCGAAACTACCACTGAGACGCGACCGCGTGAGCGAAGCAGGGCGCCGGGCGAAGCGCAGTTCGGCAAAAACGGAACCTTTGAACCATGCGCGCCATTCCCCATAGCAATGCCAAAGAGGTTCTTTTTTCCATGAATCGAACAGAAATGAACAAGCAGCATTTTCTTACGTCTCTTGATGCACAGAAGATTCTTTTTTTATTGCAGCTAGTTTGATTACGAGTGATTAATTGTAGTCGGACTCTCTCACGTCATCGGGATCATTTCCAAAATGTCCCGTTCGTGGCGCTCATCGTGTGATACATTTGGCTTAATTTCTCGGTAAGTAGGGCACTGCTGTTGATAATATTGCCATTTTAGACGTTGTCATACATTGAGCTTTCACTCTGACATAAATTGTTATTTGCCTTTAGTGACCCTTTAACTTGCTTTCAAGTTTATTTGTTATCTTTCAAGTGTATCTCATGGATGAGTACTGGCATAATACTTTATCATATGCTCTGATTTTGAACGAAGAAGCTGGATGATAATCACAAGCTCCTCTTTCCACATCAGGTAACTGATCATTACTTACGCCTTTCACTGACATTACGTTGACATTATTATATAACCTTCAAGCCTTCTCTGCCAATTGCCAATTTAGGTATTCAGCAGTTATAAGTCATCTGTAGCATCACAGAGCAAGAGGACTTCCCATATACTAGTACACTCAAGCTTCATTATAACGAAGTTGCATCTTACACGAAAATAACTTCGTTATATCTGAAAATTCGTTATAAACATATATTCCCACCACTGTATGTATTACAAGACTATTTCTTTATTTACTTCGTTATAACCGATATTTCGTTATGTCTGTGTTTGTTATATCGAGGTTTCAGTGTATGCCATTTCTTGCTAATAACTGGTGTGTGTGTGTGTCCCAACACATACTTAGCAGTAATTTTAAGAAGCAAGAGCATATTTGCATCCACCACAGATGTAAATTTTACGCACACTGTAAACTTTACCACCGTCCTTAGCATTTCATGTTGGATAGCAAGAAATTACTTATAAAAGCAAGAATGGTCTAGTTTATACAATATTGCAGTCTTTGGGGATGGCCCAGGTTGCAATGAAACAGCTTGTAATGTTTTATTAATCAATCGGTCAATCAGTTTTTACTGTGCATTATACGTGTAATGACTGGTTATTGTTGTACAGGTAGGACCTCAGAGCCCTTTCAACAGTTGTAGCAGGGGTTTGTTTTTTAACAAAAGTGGTTAGTATTGAACTACAAGGCAAATAAGTACAAAGAAATACAAATAAATACAAATGCTACAATAGCTTTGTTACAAATGCATGAAAAACGTTTTTTTTTTGTTAACTCGGTGATTCTTGTATGTTATGTAGGTTAAAGTGAAAAAGTTGCTTATGTGAACAAAATTATGCAGATGACGTGATCCGTAGTTAGTCCTTATGGATATAATGGTGCAGCTAAGGTAGAACGTAGTGAGTATTATCACAGTAAAATAAATCAGAAATATTTTCTCTCGCTCTCATCACAACACTGTCATCACTGCCACACTATCGTTATCGCCTTGCTGCTGCCACTACACACATGCTTATGTTATAACACAGTTGTTTGCTTTGCATACACAAGTTGGTCAATGTAGTAAAGATTTTATCATCAGCATCAGCAGCAGCAGCCTGACTGTGCCCACTGCAGGGCAAAGGCCTCTTCCATGTTCCGCCAATCAACCCGGTCCTGTGCTTGCTGCGGCCACGTTATACCCACAAACTTCTTAATCTCATCTGCCCACTTAACTTTCTGTCTCCCCCTCACATGTTTATGGAACCACAACAACAATTTATGGAACTGCAAACAATGCTGGATAGTCAGCTATCTAAAAAAAATACTCAGCAGAACAACTTCCACAGTGAGTGTTCGACTGATTGAAGATGTTTTTTTGGTATCACTTGTGACACATGGCATTTTTCTAATCTTGCAGGTGGATTTCTGGAAGAACTGATAATTACCTACATTATAGAATGCAATGTCCAGGTAGATAACTTTTTAAAAAATCACTAATTAAATTATTCAATCTAGGGGAACGGAAAAAAGAGCGAGTTGGCAAGGATTCAGTTTTATATGTAAGCCATAGAAAACAGACACAAAACAGTACAAAATGGTCAGGACGGAGGCATTTGCACTGTCCTTTGCATTCCTGTGTCCACATTTTCTATGGCCAGCTTTTCAAACCATGAGTCACTTTAGCACATAAGCTAACCTCAATATGGTGAACGTGGATTACACAATTTTATTTTACAGGTTTGTCTAACAATTAAAAATTTTGTGCTACCACATAACTCATTAATTACCCTTGTAGGCTTCAACACACATTTATTTTTTTATTTTTTGTGCATTGTATGAATTTTCGAGTGTAATAGTTTGCTCAGAAGTGTAAAAGTTCCTTCAAGAAGAAAGAACAAAACAAAATTAGGCAGTAAAATAAACAGCAATGTGTTCAGAGAAATTAAGTCCCTTCACCTGCAAGCTCTTGATGCAATAACTACTATCGTGATGAAAGGAATGTGAACAGCAGAAAGCGTGGCTTTAGGCCCAGTCGAACTCTGACGTGCCTTGACTGTCACTAAGCGAATCTGTGCTTTGAGCCAACATCACTGTAACAATACAATCTTGCTCCGGCTAGCACTATCGCACCACATGTGCTTATCTGCCAGTCATGTCTCGCACTCAGAGCACACATGTGGTGCAATAGCCCCAGCCAGAGCAAGATTGTAGTGCTATGGTGATGCCGGCTCAAAGCACAGATTCGCCTAGCGACAGTCAAGGCACGTTGGAGCTCGACTAGGCTTAAAGCCCCGCTATCTGCTGTTCGCATTTCTTTTCATTGCGATAGTTCATCAGAACTATAAATAAAATTTTAGCTTGAAAATTTTCAAAGCTTGCACCCTCTTATTCAATACTGTTCTGAACTTGAAAATACCTAGTTGTATTTGCGATAGAAAATGTAAACAAGACATCATACTGCGCATGCACACATCTGCAATTGTGGCTTTGTGGTATACACACCTTATAGTTATACGTGATGGTTGAAGTGACTAAGGATCCAGTCTTGTCCCTTGCTATGATGGGTTCTTCAATGTCATACCGCACCTTAGCCCCAACATCAGGATCGACGGCTGTCACATTCAAGACCTCACGTCCAACTGGTAGACCTAAAGGGACAACAAAAATGGGGGGGGTGGCAGCAGGGACAACAGAGAAATGAAAGCCAAGATAAGCCTAGCACATTTTAAATAAAAATTTCATATCTCTCATTTTTCAGGGCACAATGAAAAAGTATGAAGGCACAATTTTGCTAGCATAAGATTATAAATGTTTCACTAAACAGATATATGGCAGCCTTTATCTGCATTTATTCACACATATTAGCCAGTAGCTAATGACAAGTGAAGCTTACTGTAAATCACAAGGCATATTTTGGTTACAATAGAGCAACAGCAATTTCATTTTCAGTGTCTTTTCATGAATTATGACTATGCATATCATGTAAATTTCATTTTTTTACCTTCACTTTAACCATTACAGACAAATATAAAAGCACACAATCACAAGGAAGTCAAGAAGTGAGAACTACAAGTGAGATCTCCTAAGAATGAATCCTTATTAAATACAAAATAGTGCGAGTCTTACATGTAAACAAGATGAAGATGAACTGTAAATGTATGTCAGTAAGAAAATGACAATAGGGTGTATACAGGAAAATACATATCACAGAGAGATAAATTAGAATTAATTTACAGGATGAAAAAAATATGCAGAATAAATATTAATGATCATATACTGCAATGGAATTTATAGAGACGCAGACCCAGCCATGAAAAATGGTGCAAACAACAAAACAAGGTTACAATGATAACATTGAGATAGCAATAGCCCACAATGAAGAAATATGGTAAAGAAGTGCAAAAAAGGGCAGTGCAATTTAATTTTCATTAATGCAGTGAAAAACTAAGTAAATGTAACAATACTGACATACATTATGCTCTCATTATAATAAAGTCACTTTGTTTGCAGTTTTTTGTGCTTCCAGCTACAGTGTGGACATCTTAGAATGATTTATTCAAAGTAAAGTGGTGCCAGGCTATGCAAGGTATTAAGTCTGTTAAAACTACATTATATGCTTGTAAACAATCAGAAAGTCATGCCAATCATGGGTACTTGCAAACATAAAACCTTTGACGCGGCAACCTTGGCCACTAGATGTAGGACTGCAATGTACTTGGTTAGTTTGTCCAGATGTGAAAACCCTAGTCAATACAGGCTCGCTATGATACATTCCAAACAGTTGTAATATGATACTCTCCTCATCATTTGATGCTCAAAGTTCAACACTTTGGAACACTGAATACAGTCAAACCTGCATATATCAAACTCGCACAAATACGAAAATTAGTTCGATATATCGTATAATTCGATATAGAACTTTTGAAAAATTTACCGTATTTTCGTTGCCAAAGTTGGCTTTGCAAAACTGCTTCACGATAATGCAAGGAAGCCGGCTTGACAGCAATACGCAGGGACCTTTCTTTTAGTCCTTATTTTCCTGCAGTTTTATTTTGGGGTGCAGGTTATATGCAGGGGTGCATTATACACGACAAAATACGGTATCGATGTGAGCAGCGCCTCAACATCTTCATACGCAGCTGTGCATATACTCGTCGGGCGCCGGAAGCCTCTAGTCCGGCTTGGCCCTTATGTCAGCCTTGTTCTTCATTATCGTATTCAACGTGCTTCTTGAGATGCTGTACGCAGCGGCGACGTCAGACTTCTGTTCACGTTCGATAGTGTTGATCATCGCCAGCTTTGCGGAGAAGAGCGTTCTTCCGTTTTCACCGCAGCCATCGCGTTAACAAAAGGAGCGGAGAATCGCGGAGAAGCGAATGGCGACCCCAACGACCACGTACGATGGGCCAACAGGCACGCCAGAAAGGATCATATGAGAAAGCTCGTGACGGCAAGCGGTAGTTTCTACTCGTTCTGCGTGGCGCCCTACTAACGACACCCCTTGCTCTCCCGAATGCATGCAGGAAAGTCCGCTTCCGTGAGGGAAACTCAACCTCTTGTGAGGGAAAGCCGACTTCCAGGGGCGTTTCACACTGTCTGATGGTCGATATATGACGTGTTCTGGCTATTTTTGTTCGATGTAGCCGCAGGTTTTCCCATGCATTGACGTTAAAGCATTGTCATGTTCGAAATTATTTCCATATAAAGGATAATTCAATTTATCCGAGTTCGATATAGTCAGGTTTGACTGTAGTTCTGCATCAAACTTTATTTATGCAAAGACTTGATTACAAATGCAGACATTGCAAAATAATTCTTCCTTTCTAATCAGAAACCCTAGGAATGCTCACACTGGTATACTTCACGCCATTTTCAGAAAATGAATTGCAGGTAGGTAAATTACGTGGTGCAAAGAAAGCTTTTCTCAAAAACTGCATTTCCCACTTATTTTTGCACTCTGTCCTTGTTGTGCATAACTTATTCAATGTCATCATAAGAACAAGTTGCTCACGCGGGTGATTTTCCAGTCACTAAACTGAATATTCACTAGAATATGGAACAGCATAGGGCACAGCAGACATCAAGTCTAAAGTGTGAAATGAAATTTATGGAGTTATGTACATGAATGTATATGAAGTGTGTAACAGTTGCGTTGCATTTCAAAAAAAGAAAATCTGATTTTCATTTGCACTGGTGCATTTAAAGCACAAGAAGTAACAAAACTGTGCAGAGAGTCTATGTTTTTGTGGACTTCCTCTGGCACAGCTCATTGCTGAGACACGAAGTCTTGCAACTTTCCATGGCAGCCTCGGCTAGAGTTGCAGAATTTAAATGTGCCTATGCCATTGCATCTTTCTCATCGTACTATTCTACGAGATGAACACCGGAAACAACCAGAAACAATTTCCAGATCTGATAGTTCAGAAAAGGTAACGCGCTCACTCTCACACTGCACACAACCCTTAAACGAAGCGTTGCTATCTACATCCACCTGGTGACAGACCTTTGTCCTTATCGCGGAGGATCAACCACCTCGTCACACTGTTCTTCTTGCTCACTTTCACCACACAGTGGGGAAAGACCTAATATATGCTAGCAGTTCCGCTGACGGGGTGATATGAGGGCGACGGACATCAGCTATGCCAGCATTAAAGAACGCAAAACTTTTTTTTAAGTGATTTCAAGAAACAACCCAGGTACACTGTTGAAGTTTGTTCAACTGAAATATTTGCTAATCAAAAATTCGTTTAACTGAAAAATGTTTGCATAGAATGCACAGGAAAATCGCTGGGGATTTTCTAAAAGTTCATTATTCTAAAATATTCGTTAAACTGACGTTCGTACATTTGAGAGTTTACTGTAATTATGACTTCCTAAAAGAAGTGAGCATACTTTCAGTAACCCAGTGGACATAGTTGTCCTTTGCAAAAACAGGTGGCTTGTTGTTGACATCCTGCACGGAGACTGTCACTGTGGTAAAGGCTTTCTGTGGTACCACACCTCCGTCAACAGCGTACACCTGCAGATATATAAATATACAAATGTTTCAACAGATCTATTCCACACCCTGCTTAGAGAGTATCCTGTCAGAATGCAGTAACCTCTGTCAAGAACAGAATTCGTGGGCATGTGCTCATCAGCAGAACAAACATTACACGTGTGAAGTCACTGTGGTGGGCAACTTTTCAATATGTGCTAACAATAGTGAACAGCATTATCTGCACACTTTTCTACACATCATTCAATGTGCATAGTCAAGCTATTTTCAATATATAGTATATGTTTGTACACTAGGTTCCTGCTGGCTAGAAAACTCTAGACACTAACCCACACGATGTGCAGACAGTGTCAGTGAAATATTTTCTGCATAGCAGTTTGATGTTCTTATAATTATCATGTTTATAAGTAGCAAATTTTCAGTTTTACACAACCAGCTTTCACTGTGAAGTGTCTTTTCTTGCAGATTAACATGACCATGTTTCCAAAGACAAAAGAAATAGGTAAACAGTACATAGTCATATAATGAATGAGCTGTTGCTTGCTTGACAAACACATGCAAGCCGGACTGCCCAAATTAGCATGCATTTATAGGTACATGCACAGTCTGCATACAAAGCGTACAATGTGACAAGGAGCACAAAACTTACCACAATGTGGTATGAGTCTCCATTCAACTCTCTGTCCAAATTTGCATTTGATGATGTACTGAGGATCCCCGTCAGTTTGTTGAGAACGAAGTTGTCCCTGGCACCAGAATCAATGTAGTAGCTGATGTTGCCATCTGGGCCATCTGGGTCAGTAGCCACCAACTGGAGAACAGTAGTTCCTGTAAAAAATGCGACACCGTTATGTATGACAAGAAGAAGAGGAAAGCCCACAAGAGTTACATACGCCCCAAAATTGTGTGGTGCCTTCGTCCAAGTATAGCACATGAAATGTTTTATAAAAAATATGCAAAATGCCCAGCTTACCAAGTTACCTAGGATCTGAAAGCCTCACATGTGGTTGTAGTAATTATGCCACTGTTTTTTTAAAGGGAGATTTCAACGGTACAAAGAGAGTGAAACCATAGAATGCAACAGCCTTATTAAGGTCCTTTTGCTTGCCGCTGTTACAAAATAGGTAGGAGTGCAAGCAAAAACTAAAATTCATACAGCAGTGCAGCAATACCTGTATCACAAGGAGTACTTTAAAGGTCGTGGATCAGGTAAGCAATCACTGTTAAGTTCAGCCACATGTTCTCTGCAATGCATGAAACATTTATATTTTTTGAAATATGATTGCTCTCATGCAGTATCAGGCCTTATTTTGTAATGATTAATTTCCCCCTTGTTTTTTGTTTTTTTGTCTTAATGCTCATCATCCTAGGCCTATTATATGTCCACTGCAGGACGAAGGCTACTCACAATGATCTCCAAACACCCTGTCCTGTACGAGCAGACTGCACTTTATGCCTGCAAACTTAATTTCATCACCCCACCTAGCTCTCTGCTGTCCTCGGCTGCGTTTCCTATCCCTTGCTATTCATTTGCTGCTCTAGGTGATGCACGGACAAAAGCCATTGAATGCAAGGAACATTCAAAAGCTTGGACTTTGAAACAGCAGAGGTTTTTTTTGTACGCACTAATCAAAAGGAATCCAAAGCTGGACAGCATAAACCAATACAGGTTCTGTCTAATGACTACGTTCTTTTTTTCTTTTTCTCCACCGATAATATGAAGCCTAGAAATAAGAGTCAGTCAATATAGCATCCACCTCAGCCACATGCAAATTATTTGTAAACCAATGTAATGGAGAACAGAGACATTACTTGGAGGGCACAGAAGAAGACAAAGACGAGCAGCTGGTGCCTTCAGCTCAGTGGGCATGAGACATCAGCTGCCGTACTAGAGCTGAATCCACAAGCTCATTTCTCTACACAAGTCAAGCACAGCAACAAAGATGATGGATCCCATGCTCAAATGAGGAATAAGTTTGGGCTAATACACTGATTGCAAGAAAAGAAGAATGGCAAGTAGAGATGTGTTCCCTGCTACGTGCACATTCTGTGTACAAGCACAGTAATGGCATTCAGATTACATGGAGAAGACTGCTTAAAGAGTTTTGAACATTATTTATAGATGTTCAAAACACATTTCTAATCCTCTCTTTCAAAACGAGGTTATTTGCTACTCCATTCATAATCATAGATGAGTTTCAAATACATATAGAATGAGTGAATGCCCTCATCTGTGAGATCACTCACACAGATGAAGCCAGTGAACAAGAAAATACAATTTATAATGGCACTTTTTTCCAGTGCACATCAAGATTATGCATACATGAAAACAATGAAAAGTTAATGAAATGATGAAATGAGTTTCTTTCTTTACCTTTTATTTTTAATAATCTTGGCATATGCTGGAATTCGCTACATTTATTCTGGCTTATTTTAGACAATGTCAGTAGATTTATGATGTGGTGTCTTTCTAAACAATCTGTGACTATGCACAGCACAATTAATGCACCCACATATGCACACCCACACATTTGTGCATGCATAAATACTCTAAGAAAGGATCATGAAAATAGAACAAAATGAACACAGCAATTTTGTTCATTTTATCCTTCTTTCGTGTGCTTAACAAATTCATCATGGTCTGATCAACACATATAGCAAGCGAAAAAAGAAAAGAAAAGAAACAAGGCTTGCATCATTTATTTTCCTACACGTTAAAGAAATTACTTCATGCAAAGGGCTAAAATATATGTATATCCCCTTCAGGCGTGACTTATGATGCACTGTCTATGAATGGTCGAATTCACACACCATAAGTCCAGGGCACTCAATATTACATTCCAAGAAAGAAAATGAAGTAATGTGTTGTTCTGTGTGAGTTGCAGTAATTAGTTCTAATTAGCATGTAATTAAATACATAATTATTCTGCAGTCAGTCATGTTCCATTTTGACATAAAAAGAATAAAATCATAGGCTCCAAATGTGTGCGAAATTAGTTTTTGGTTGCATTCATTTCGAGAAAAGAAAAGTGATACTTTTGACATCGGTTCTGGAACGCGGCACATCCACCGACCTGTCAAAAATTGTAGTAGCTTCACCAAAGTGATCGGTTACAGTCATACGGAGCACAGAGATGTTATGTCAAGACATATTGACTACGCAGAAGGTTCAATTCGTCTAATGAGGAATGTATCTTGCTCTCTTTTGGCCACAAGTTGACACAGCTCACATAAACAAGTTGCGTATGCAAACATAGCCACCGCCGCTGAAGGGGATATATATACAAACGGGTGACGGAAAAGGTGCAAGACAAATGTTGCAGACTGCCATGTTAGTCTTGTATCTTTTTAAACACACATCAATGTTCACAACCTTATTATACACATGATGTGATCACAGGTGCACATGAGAGAACATCGCTAGCAAAAGATGAATGTTAAATGGCTCTGACTGATTAACTATGTGAGAGGTTAGGGCAAAATAACAGTTTATCAAGAAAAGAAAGCCCAAGCAAATCTGTTGCTCACAAATTTGTGAATGTGCTTGTGCATGTTAACAAAACCAAAATATAAGCATGAGAACAAGATAGACTCCACAAATATTGTTTTCTTCATCCTTCTTACATTATATTAATAATTCATAGCAAAATTAAGTCAATATTGACAACAAGTAGGAAATAATAGTTTCCAGTTACGTTCACATATTAAAAAAATCCGGCAGATCCCGCGCACTGTGGGAATCGATGTAATTTGAAGCAGCCAGCAAAGAGCTGCATACATCGCCTTGTTTGAGCCAAATGAAATCATTCACGCCATGGCATCTAGTTCACCATATATTGCATGTTTGCCATGCATGCATGCATGCACAATCTGGTATATACCATGCTTACGAAACATATATTCTGGTATATATACAATGGATGACCTGTCATTTATGTTCACGCACCCGTGTCATGCCATACACTTTTTTATTATATATCCAGTTAACAAAACGGCCGGAAGTGCACCATGACAGTGTCATGTAAATCATACCGTACATGACATGCATGTAACATGATTCGCATGTTAAGACCTGTCATTTGTGTTCGTCATACGGTCACATCGCGCAATACGAATTTTTTGTGTATATCTGGTGTATATCAAACGAGCGAAACGGCCGCGAATGTACCATGAGCGTGGCATGTAAATCATGACATACATGACATGCATATGTCATGGTTTTCATATTACCACCTCTCATTTACGTTCGTCGTACAGTAGCGTCGTGCATTACCAATTTTGGTGTATATCAAGCCAGCGAAACGGCCGCGAATGCACCATGAGCGTGGCATGTAAATCACGACATACATGACATGCATGACATGGTTTTCATGTTACCACCTGTTATTCATGTTCTTCACACACTCATATCACGCAACACCAATTTTGGTGTATATCAGTCTAGTGAAACGGCCACGAGTGCGCCATGAGCATAGCATGTAAATCATGTACATGTCATACATGTCATGATTTTTATGTTACCACCGCTCATTTACGTTCGTCATACAGTCTCGTCACGCAATACCAATTTTGGTGTATATCAAGCTAGCGAAACGGCCGCGAATGCACCATGAGCGTGGCATGTAAATCATGACATGCATGTCATGGTTTTCATGTTACCAAATGTTATTCATGTTCTTCATACAGTCACATCTCGCAATACCAATTTTGGTGTATATCAATCTAGCGAAACGGTCGCGAGCGCACTATGAGCGTGGCATGTAAATCATGTCGTACATGACTTGCATGTCATGGTTTTCATGTTACCACTCTCATTTCCGTTCGTCATGCAGTCGCGTCGCGCAATACCAATTTTGGTGTATTGAAACGGCCGCGAATGCACCATGAGTGTGGCGTGTAAATCATGACATGCACGTCATGGTTTTCGTGTTACCACCTGTTATTCAGGTTCTTCACACAGTCACATCGCGTAATACCAATTTTGGTGTATATCAATCTAGCGAAACAGCCGCGAGTGCTCCGTGAGTGTGGCATGTATAAATCATGTCGTATATGACATGCATGTCATGATTTTCATGTTACCACGAGTCTGCTATGTTCATCATACAGAAATGTCTCGTCATACCAGTTTTCATATATATATATCCATTCATTTAAACGGCCGCTAGCGCCCCGAGACCATGTCATGTAAATCATGCCGCACATGACATGCGTGTCATGATTTGCACGTTACGAGTTGTCATTATGTTCGTCTGAACTCCTGTCGCGCCATACCAATTTTTGTATATATGAAATTAACGGAACGGCCGCAAGAGCCCCAAGGGCGTGGAATGTAAATCATGCTGTTCATGACATGCGTGTCGTGATTTCCATGTTCTGACCTGTCATTTATGTTCGTAATACGGTCATGTTATGCCACACTAATTTTGGTATACATCCGATTAACGAAACGGCCAGGAGAGCACAAAGTCGTAGGCGGCTAGATAGATAGATAGACAGATAGATACGCTCAAAGTCGCAGAAGTTCGCTAAGAAATGCTTCGCATTTAAAATATATGTGCACTACCGTTGTATCGCCACCGGAGGCACCGTCCGGCGGAACCAAGGAGGGCGGGCTCCGCGCCGGAGCGCATGCTGCTCACGTCAGAACAGGCCGAGAACGGGGAGGGGACTCCTCTTTATTTACAGATCGTATAAGATTGGTTATCGGAGTTGATGCACGAAATGCCCGTCGTGTGGTGCTACCACACGTTGCGAAACCGAAACTGGTAATGCGCGACACCACATCATACGACGGGCATTTCATGTATCAACTCCGATAACCAATGTTATACACTCTGTAAATAAAGAGGAGTCCCCTCCCGTTCTCGGCCTGTTCTGACGTGAGCAGTGTGTGCTCCGGCGCGGAGCCGCCCTCCTTGGTTCCGCCGGACGGTGCCTCCGGTGGCGATACAACAACTACACTACCCACAAAAAAGAGGGTAAACATATACACCATAAACAGCTTCATTTTTACTAACGCAATTTCATAACTAAACACTTTTCTTGACCCGGAGTAAAACTAATGTAACATGAGGAATTCAACCTAGAACCCTTGCCTGATGTGATGCCACATCATTTTTCCAAATCATTTTTCATTGTCCCCTCCAATTCAGTTACATGGCATAACATGCCATGTCACTATCGTGGTAACATTCAGTACGTGATGTTTCACAGCAGAGCAAAATGATTCATGCATAAAGCAGCACATGATCGAGACTCTCTATATTTCAATGCCACAGCTGCAGATGAAGTACCTCATCAGAATCACTAGCTAACCACAGCACCTCTGTGGTTTAAAAAAGCTCACTTTACATAAAACTTGTGGTGTGAGTGCACGCTACATAAAACAATGTGAAGAATGTCCTTGAAGTGGGCAGAAGTGTCATAATGTATCTTGCTTTACTAAATGGCTGTACAATATGTAAGCCGCTCACTTTTTGACAAGAGTGCTAGACAACAAAAGCAATTACAGTAGAACCCCGCTGTTACGTTCCTCACTGCTGCGTTTTCCCGGCTGTTACGTCGTTTTCCGCCGGTCCCGGCATAGCTCCCATAGGATACAATGTATTGGGAACCCCGCTGTTACGTCGTAACTGTCGGACCGTTCCCGTATGATACGTCGCGAAGTGCGCTCGGAGCCGACCGAGTGACTACCAAAGAGAGCGGCCATGGTGCATTTTCACGCAGCTTGGCCTCGTTTGACCGTAATATTAGCCGCATATGAGAGGCGCAAGCAACAGAATCTTTCAATTGATGCAAACAAAAGCATGGCCTTCGAGATTCAAATTGCAAAGATGGCGTCTATGACGTAACTGCTCGCGAAAGCAAGGCCTTCGAGATTGGCATTTACTATTGACAAAAGCATAGCCTTTGAGATTTGTATTGCACAAACATGGCGTGTATGACGTAATTGCTTGCGAAAGCAAGGCCTTCGAGATTGGCATTCACTTCTGCCATCGCGTTGGCGTAGACTCATCATCATCGTTATTTGCGGAGAACGGGGGGAGTTCGAGGTGGTTGGAGCTCGCATGGTCGCGCGTGCGGTTCGCGGTCGGACTCGCCGCGCCGGTCGTGATTGCGTGTGCTTAGTTCTTTCATGCCTACAGCTGTTGGTGTTAAAAAAATCACATACGTTGATTACATTTCTGTGGATGAGGCCGTCCTTAGCTCCGCGTTTCTATCCATCGACTAGATCGCGGCTGAGCGCGCCAATTTTCGTGCTGCTCGTAAGAATTGAAATAAAATTCTGTACCACTAAATATTTTGCCGTTTTTCCTGTTTTTCGTCTCTTACGTTTCCCGTCTCTTACGTTTATTTCCTACGGTCCCTTCAAAAACGTATCAGCGCGGTTCTACTGTATTATTAAAATGTATTTCAATATGAACATTTTGCTCAGTAGCTCAATCATACTATCACAATGTAGTAACACTACTACACGACTTTTTGCTCTTACAGCTAACTGAAGATGTACAGGGCTTCACAAGATTATAGCAAAAAAATAAAAAAAGACATGAAAGAAACAGGACCATCAATGAAACAAGACTAGCACTCATCATGTTTATTCTCAGCCTGTCCTTACGTCCTTTTTTTTCGTTTTGTTAACTACAGACTTGTGAAGAAATCATACAAACAAGGCCAAGCGTTAGCCTGTGTCAGTGCAGAGTCACTGATTACAAGCCTTGCTACTGTGTTATAGAGAAAAAGGAAAAGCAATACTCTTACCTGGTTTAGCATTTTCGTTGACACTAGCTTTGTAAGGAGCGTTCAAGAAGTAAGGTGCACCTTCATTTTTTCTCTGAAAATTTAACATGGGGACGTGAGCACGCCAGTGTCGAAAACAGAATCCAGCTACAAAAACGTATGTGATGTCACTAAAAAAAAGCTCACCTTAAGCCGAATAATAAGTGGAATTTCCGAAGCAAGTCGTGGTTCACCAAAGTCTGTGGCCTGAATGATGACCTCAAATCGTGTCGCACCATATGGTGCCGCAGTGATGTTGAGACTTCCCATAAGTGAGAGCTCACCAGTCTCAGCATCAATAGAAATCACTTCAGGGTGAGTGAGGTTAGTGGCTTTGATCATGTACTGCACACGGCCATTGCCTTGGTTAGGTCCATCAGCATCTGTGGCCTGCAGTGCAAAGGCAGTGGCAGTATTTACATAAACTGATTCACCAAGATTTCTAATGACACAGTGCAAGAAAACAACAGTCCAATGATAAACAAACATCATCGTAGCTGAGGCAAGCAAAGACTCCAGTGAGCAAAGAGCATGTAAATCCCAAGAATGTCTGCAATTTAAAGAAGGTGATTACTCTTCATGACAAAATGTCTCACTTCATTTCTATATACATATAGCATACACAGGGAAATCTGGTGGCACTGAAATATACAGTGAAGATATGCCAGCCAAATGGATATTGCCTACACGTTGAACATAATCCTATTCTTTCTCTTTATATTTGCGAGAACAATTTTCAAAACAAGCTCTTCCACATTTACCCAAGTTTTATCTCTTTCTTAAAGTGGCACTGCAAAACTTTTTGAATGTGGTCAGAAAATGCTGCCAATCGGTCATCAAGGCTTCTGCAAATATGTGAGCCAAACGTTATAGCACAGCATGCAGCATGGAATTTACAATTAAATTTCAAAGACAGCTATAAATCGCTTTCTCTTCTCTTGAGAAATGATGCCATAAGTGCAATTTGGCTTACGGCCATTGGCTGATTTGAGCATCATGAGCTTCATAGTTATTGTGGCCGCTGCGGGGTGTCGCGACGCGCCCGCATTACACAGTATAGAATTACATCGCGCGCTCTTGATCACACTGAAAGGGAGCTGCATATTCAAAGACAAAAAAAGAAAAGAAAGTGGTCAAGGTCATGACATGCTGACGTACAGACGTAGCTTCTTGCTGCCTTGTTGTCCCCTCCCTCCCTCCTTCCCCCTCACCTCCCCCCCCTGTACCTTTCAGTACACTCGCTGGGATGAAAGGAGGGAGAAAGCGCTTAAAGCGTGTGACAAATCCCTGTAACTCTACTCATGCTTGACGGATTCTGAAAATTTTTGCAGCAGTCGATTCGTGAGGCAATAAACTCAGATAGTGAGGTCATTGGATGGTTACTTGGAAAAGTGTTACAGAGCGCTTTTAATGGCTGGTTTATTCTTGTACTGTGCAATAAAACAGTAGTAGCACCAACTTTTAGAACATAAGTTGTAGCTGAGGTTCCTGTATTAAACAGCATAAGATTGTTACACTCATGGCAGTTATACAGGGTGTTTCAAGAAACATGTCCAAAACGTCCCAGAAATAAGGGAACTGTGATATTTACTTGCTGCCTTCATAATTACTTTTTCTGTGGTGGCCAGCATCCAAAGATGAATAGAGATATTAATTGCAGCATTAATTATAGGAATTAAAATAATCAACCTCTAATTAGAGAAGACACGCAGTCATTTCAAATTGGAGAATTAAAGTCCTTCCTGCGAAGAGCCCGTTGCCGCTTTGAGATTTCTAAAAAGCGGCTAGTACTCATAATTTTTTCGGATTGACGAAATTCGCCCAATTCGGCCAGCGAAACCAACATGAAAATGCTGAAGAATGCAACTGCCTTACGCTTCCAAAACATCTCGAATGAGCAAGTGTTGTCAAATCAACCATCAATCTACTTCGCTTCGTGGGTGCGCGGGCTACGCTTGCCATGATGGCATGCATGGCACACGTATGTGAACAAATGCAAATGAACTAACACTACTGCACTCGTCACAAACAGTGTCATCATTCTGGGCGTCTGCTAGGGTATGGCAGTTGCACATCTCAGTGCTTTGGTTTTGGTTTTGCAGTTAATTTTGGTTTTGCTGGTTGGATTTCATCACTCATTATTTTAATTTATAAAATTGAAGATGTAATTAATGTCTCCAGTCATATTAGACGTAGGCTGTCCCAGAAAAGGTAATTATGAAGGCAGTGAGCAAATATTGCATTTACTTTATTTTTTAGGATTTTCGTACACAATTCTTGGAACACCCAGCATAGCTACACAATATGCTGTTGCTGAGAAAGCTTGCTGAAGTGGCAAAAGATGCAACCTATTACATCGTATCGCAATCTAGAGAAGGGAAAGCAACAGCACTTGCTTTTTTGGCTGGGGTTACTGATGCTCCTTCTAACAGCTTCCAGCATTTTTATTCATTTTCCCTCTGTGCTATGTATTTAGTGTATTTAGTAATATTACGTATTTAGTATAAGATAGTGCAGAATCATCTTGCTGTGTGTCACATTCACTACATGTATTCCCTAGTATTACAGTGAGATAAAATTCAAGAAGCAGTGCACAAATGTGATGCATGGCAGAACAGTTCTGGGGAAGCCCACACGGTGGAGAAAAGTTCGTGAAAGAAAAAAATTGTCACCACTTGTTTGTAGCGCTGGGAAGCTTTACTTGCTGAGAAATCCATATGGGATTCCTTACGGCTTTGCATTCTCTCTGACATCATTTCCAAGCCCTAGATCCATCTCATAGCCCTTTACAACAGTTCCATGCATAACATGAAGAAGCATGGGAATAAAGACTAGTAAAGAAGGACCAGCCCAGATCTTTATACATCAAAGTACTGTTAATGTGCTTAGTAAAAGTGCACTCCTGTAAGAGTTGACTGCTAGATGGAGTGAACTGTTCAAGTGAATTAGCACTGAAGACGGAAAAACCCGTAAGAAGATAAATGAACATTTGTTAAAAGGCTCTGATGATTCTCCATCATTGTCACATACCTTAACAAAGACAGGTGAGGCAAACTCAGAAGCGTCTTCCACCAAATCTACAAGGTAGCTGTCCTTGGTGAACTTGGGTGCATTGTCATTTACATCCACAACTTGTATAAAGAGGTTCACAGAAGACACCTTGCCACCTCCATCTTGGGCCTCATAAGTGAAGGAGTAGTTGGGAACACTCTCGTAATCAAGGCAGCCATTTTTGCAGGAGGCAATCTTGATACGCCCAGTATCTTTTTCTACCACAAACCTGTGCAAGAAAAACAAACGTGCCTCACGTAAACGAAGCATCAATACAGAAATAGAAGAACATGCTAAGTTTAACACAAAATATACATCCTATTTTATAAGAAATTCTCGAGTACACAACAAGAACTTCTGAGAGGTTCAATGGCATGCTAAATTCAGAAACCTGGAGACTTACGAAAAGGGTTCAACTTAAAGTGAGGATGATGCAGCGACCCATAGAAAAGAAAATGATAGGTGTAACACTGAGGGACAAGAAGAGAGCAGGGTGGGTCAAGGAATAAATTCGCGTTAAGGACATGGTCGAAATCAAGAAGCAGAAATGGGAATGGGCAGGGCATGAAGAGAGAAGGCAAGATAACCGCTGGTCATTAAATGTAACAGACTGGACTGCAGGAGAAGGAAAGCATGCCAGAGGGAGGCAGAAAGTTAGGTGGACGGATGAGACAACACCACCTAGGTGGTGTTGGATGAGATGAAGAAGTTTGCGGGGATAATGTGTCCGCAGCAGGTACAGTTAATTGGAGAAACATGGGAGAGGCCTTTGCCCTGCAGTGGGTGTAGTCAGACTGATAATGAAATTCAGATGCTGAATTATGTCGAAGCATGCCAAAGACTGCTACGCAAAGATTACCTTCACAGCTGCTAAAAGTTCTACTCGGATCACATTACTGTAACTTGTAATTTCAACGTCCCCCTCCCCTGTCTCTCCATGTAGGGCGGCATACCAGATTTTTCCTTCTGGTTAACCTCCATGCTTTTCACCTCTCCTTTGTTTCTCTCTCTACACATGAGGACAACACTGGCCATTTTATAACAAGAAAGCAATATCCCACACATTTAAATGCATGCTAAATCTTAGTACCTTCAGAGCTGGACAGGACTCGAATTAGGTGCAGTATATCTTGTTTCAGAAAAAGCAGAATCTTTTCTTGCTTCTCTTAGGATCGAAAAAAACAAGGCCTGGAGTAAATCCCGGATTTGGATTTGATTTTAAACAATATTATCTCCCAAAGGTTAGCATGAAAAAATCAAATATTAGCAAACAGAAGCATAAAGGATCATTTTACCCTTATCTGCATCTTCTTATCTGACCAGTTCATGATAACGAAGAAAATGGTCTCACTCTCAAGGCTGCTTCATAAAGACAGTAGTACTACATACATATGATCCACATGAAAAGCATACTAGCAGGTTGAAAGTTTAGTCTTTGCGAAATGCTATCCCACAAAAACAAAAAGGAATCGTGTTTGACACCATCAAGACAAATAATAAAGCACTAGTGTGTAAAGACACCACTTTACTGCTGAAAAGAAAAACTAGATGCCCATAACCATTAATAAGTGAAAGCGTATCTTGTCAGTAACATTATGTGTGCATTGGACTTAGCTGATTCAATTAGTTGCTTAATTTATATGCAGTGGAAGGTACAATCCAGCAAGCACCAAGCCTATTACTATCCCAACGCAAAAATAATACTTTTTGTGTAGGAACAGTAGAAATGCCCTTCACATGAAATGCCCTTAGCAATGTACGCAGCACACAAGGTTACCACGAGGTTACCTTGAGTGACACTACAATGTTTCTAGGCGAGAGGACAAATATACAATAGGCATGAAAGGTGTGCAGTCAAGGAAATCCAATCTTATGCTTAACCTGGTTAGGTGAGCAAGGAGAGAGGAATAGATTGCATGGTTATTTGCACACCGCTTACTGACAGGAATAAACAGACACAAGCATAAGTACAATGAATTCCTACAAGTTTAGCCCAAACCAGTACCTTTCTATAAAGAAAGGAAAGGAAGCGTTCTTGCTGCTATGCAAACAAAGTTTGCACACAGCAGTTCCTGCATCTTAGTAAACGATCGTAAACTGTGCGAGATTAGGAAAAGGGACAACACGAAAGAAGACACACAAAACAGGTTTTTTTTTGTCTATTTTTTACAGTGGAGACTTACTAACAAAAGAATAACAACACAAAGTGCAGAATCGGGTCTGAAAGAAGATACCTCACAAGATGGCTTCAGGAGGCCCCATTGTCACTAATGAATGGCACTACCCACACTCACAGCAGTGTCTCAGTAGTAGTTTTCATCAGTGTCAACAAGGATGTGGCTCGTGGAAGTCCACAGTTGTGCAATATACTTAATGGTTGGACATCTCCAAGCACAGAGAGAACTGTGCTCACTGCTGTAAAGATGTTCTTGAAGAATAAAAACTGGATTCTGTGGTTTTACAGACCAAAACCATGATCTGATTATGAGGTATGCCGTAGTGGGGGACTTGTGGACTAATTTTGACCATCTGGGGCAAAAATAGGCTGAACACAGTGCAATGCACAGTACAGAGGCGTTTTAGCATATTGTGCCCAACAAAATGTGGCTATTGCAACCAGAATTTCACCTTGTAACCTCATGCTTAGCAGCACACGTGCCATAGCCACTAAACCATCCCGATGAATAGAGGGATGTTCTTGTATGCGGCCAATGATGAAGGGGAACTTAATCACATGAATATAACCTTGTATTATGCTACATCAAGCATTTGGTAGACACAAACAGCACACAATCACTGATTACTATGGCAAATGAAATGGCTGAAAGTTTAGGCAGCATTATGTATTTTTCTGTTTAATTCTGCCCACCAGATAATTCTATTAATTCATGCAGTGTATAGTCAAAGTTGAATCAACAGAAATCCACTGTATCTGAGAAAGCAAGAAAGAAATTAAGGAACCTACTTTTCTGATCCATAGCCCTTCATAGAATATGAAAGTTTGCCAAATGGCCCACTGTCAGCATCATATGCCTGAAACAAGCAAAATGAAATCACGCAGTCAGGCATTCGTTTTTCACACTGCCCTGCTAAGTCAGACAGCTGGTTGCAACATTTTTCCTTCATACCTCGAGAGAGAAAATGGTCATTCCATTCCTTGCACTCTCGGGTACCTGTATCAGGTATTGCTCGTTCTCAAACATGGGACCATTATCGTTGGCATCAGATAGAGCTACAGTAACAGTGGCACTTGCAACTTCAAATCCATGCTGTGATGCAACAACCTGCAAGGCACACCAAAGAAGAAATGTAGCACAACACCTCCATAGGTACGCTTACAGTGATCATGTAACGCAGCTTGGTAATCCGAAATCAACTTAAGAATAAAAGAATACATTCTTAAACGTACTGAGAAACTTAAGATTCATGCATCAGTAAGAGTAAAGTACATAGTTTAGGCACAGTGAATTGATGCTGTACATGAGAGCAATTAATGATGCATCAAGACAGCAAGTGCTGTGATGAAGCAACATGCCATTAAGTACAAATATTTAAACCATATGCATACCTAGCAAACAAAAGCAGAAACATAAGTGCAATTTTTCTCCCACAGCCTGCTATGCCAGAATTCCATGAAGCACAAATGCCCCATGAAATTAACATAAAATATTTCCGGTCATAACAAATGAGTACAAAGACTGGTTATTCCAATTTCATGTAGAAGCTATGACAAATAATGAAAGCTACGTGGGGATGAATCTATTTTCCACTTTTTTAATAGTACAGCAGTGTAGTACGATGCTGATGGAGAAAACACCAATTATGAGTACAAACTGCCTTATTTTGGTAGCTGCATGATCAATAACCATTTAAATACGCATAATTTAAACAGTACCTCTAATGAGAACCATGACTGCCAGCCTGAAGAGTGTTTTTTCAGCGGCAAAACAACCATTCTATTCTCTCTCCCCTGTCTTTGTCCTTCATTTTTTTGGACTCCTAACTGCACTGAACCTGTGGCACATGTAGTAGTCCAGTAGAACTAATCAAGCATAGAACTTGCTTTTCATGCATTAAAACAACAGCACTTTATTTTCTAGTACATACTAACCTCAAACACAAACATCCGAGCATTTTCATCTTCATAATCAAGCCGGCTAGCATCAGCAACCTTGATGAGCACAGGAGTTCGACCGACTGCTGATGGTGGGTAGACAGAGAATACTCCATTGGAATTGTTCACATTTCGCAAGGTAAGGCCAAATCTTGCGTTTTCACCCTGCATTACGAGAAGAAGCGTTCACATTTCACATTGCTAATGCCAACAGTAACCAAAGTTACAGTCATCACGTATTCATCAGCAACATGCTGTTAAATGGCAAGCCAAATATTACTTGTGGGATAGACTGTCCTAAAGTAGGTACACTAATAACAGTACCAATTAGTGTATATCAATTTGGTTCACACTAATTTATTCAAGATGAGTGCTTGCTGTGATGTATGATAATGGTCATACATTGTGGAAAATACATGCACGTTGAATACTGCCTTAAATTGATAAGACATGTCCAAAATTCAATTTTATGCATTAAATGGAAGTCATTGAACTCAAAGCTTTAAGGATACCGGCAAGCCTCTGAGCACTCTAATTTACCATAATTGCTTTTCTATAAACCAGTTTAGGTTTTCTTTCTTTGGGAGCTGTATGTGTCTGTCATGGGTGAAGTGCACAAAAGTTGCAAAAAATGCCAGTCGGGGGAGAAAAGGAAAAAACAATGAATCAACGCTGTCTTATGGCATGAGAGACTCGCCTAATAGAGCAAAATAAAACAAGCAAACAAAACACCTTGATGGCGTATGAGTGAGCAGAGCTGCAAAATATAACATAATGTTACAGATATGGTCTTGCCGAAAGGAAGATGACAAAGGAAGGTTTGAACACAGGGTACAAAATGAGAGCCAGGTGTTGAGACCACAACAAAAAGGAGCCAGGAGAGTGGGAGGATGTTTTGCCGCATCGTGTGCTGGAGGAAGCTGTTGGGGGATCAGCCATGTTTTTTTATGCACACTTCCTGAACAAATAAAAAGTGAAACTGGTTTGCAGAAAGGCCAGTACAGCAAACTGCTTATGGCACTCTCAGGCTCACCAGTATTTTTGTTAGGGTTACACTGACTTAACTTATAAAAATGCTAAGTTGAAACTGTCATGTTGGCACTACTTTAAGATACTGTTCTGATATTTCATATCTGTGTGAGGATGTATTTGGCAAGTATGTATCAGTACCTATACTTCTGTTGCAGTTCAGGTATTATGTACTGCCTGATATATATTCATGAGGACTCCCAAGGTCAAAGAAGGCTAGCAAATAAAGGCAAGTGGAGCTTACTCTAGCACAACCATTAAATATTTTCTGGCTGATATTTCTAACGACCAAACACAATCAGGAAAATGAACAATTCACAAATATAGTACCACTACAAACAGTACACTCTCTAATTTTAACAAATGGCAAAGTACATGTACATGAACATTAGTACAACCCTTCCACAATATTGTTATCAAAGTTCTCTTACTGCCATCAAAACCTAATACGCATATAGTACAGCTTGTTTACAAATTTGCTGTTATATATCCCTGAAACAGCTGTCAGGCTATTCAGAGGGTAATCAAAAGTTTGATGGATTAAATTACAAACTTTTATAAACAAACTCGGTTAACGTCATTGTTTCCTACCCAAACACATAGAAAATATGCGTTTTCTTAAAGATTTGCTTCATCCTTTCTAAATGCTTATTTATAAGACCATTATTTAAGAGCTGTATTGATAAAAGAATGCTTACAAGACCTCTTTCACACTATCTCTCTCTCTCTCTATACTCTATGTTTCCCCTTGTGAATTGCTTCCTTTCCTTTCCCCAGCATTCTTAAAAAATAAACTGTTCACTTCTTTCTTGTTACTGTATGAAAAAATTATGTGGATAAAACAATGCTTCGTGGTGTTTAAAAAGAACGTTGTCTAGAACATTTTAAAACAGGGAAATCCTGACTGTGATAGGCAAATTCAAGCACAGATATCAAGAAAGTTCAAAAGCAGATTTGGGGTTATTTTAGATATGTATACTCTATTCTAAACACATGAGTCTATGACACCCACTGTTAGAAGAGAACCAAGTGCTACAAAAATTTATTTTTGTTATCTTTTTTACTGCAGGCACAGAATTTTGCTCTCTGATCTTACTAGGAACATGAAAAACACAGTGACCTGGCATTTGTTATCACTTTTCTTCAAATACACCCCCTCAACATGGACTGGAGGCAGCAGTCGCATTTATGGCCATTTGCAAAACCACATGTATCAGCTGCTCATCTGCGTGAAAGCCGTTGCATATAGCATGACATTAACAGTTACGGCAAATAAAGAAAATAGCTTCGCAAAACAGTTTAACGGATATTCATTTAGTGACAGGATATCAACTTACAACATCATTATCGTTGACAACCATGTTGAGACCTGGGATGGCAGAGTTCTCTGGTGTGTCCTCAGATATGATGATACTAAAGTTGTGGCTGTTGAACTCAGGCACATGATCATCAGTATCTGTGATGACAATGTTGACATCCGAAATGGCCATTTCGCCTTTTGGAACACCATCAACCATCTCAACTGCCTGCAAAGTGAACATTTTTTTTAAAGGAAATATAACTTTGCTAGCCCTTTGCAACAGAATTTGCTGAAGTCTTCATCTCTTCACTAGTCTACAATTTTTTTTTTCAAAATTGCATAGCAAAATTAAAAGCACACTAACAAACTTTAATAAAAAGCTATTATAAATGTACCACTGAAAGTATTTGTTTATGAAATGTATTTAGCATACTAAAGCAGTAATTCAGTTATACCTGTAATTGAAAGCTGTAGAGTCCACCACTTTTCTCAATGTCGACATCTTCACGGTCAATTGTCACATCAGAAGTCTCTACTACAACGTGGTGAATGCCATTGTCATCGACGTCCACTTTCCCTAACCTGAAGTATCCCTTGGTGTCTAGAACATATCAACAAAGGCAACATTTAAAATATACGTCCAGTAATGTGTGCAATACATGTAAAGATGAGACTGCAAATTCTTAAGGGCACATTGAAGAAGTCCGGAAAAATCTTTCTTGAAGAGGTGTCATTTACAATGATAATCCTATGGAAATTCATACAGCAATTCCTAAGCTAAATATCAAGAACAGTACAGCAAATCATCAAACTCACAAGCAAAGTACGTGAAATAAGTTGCTGTGGGACAATAACACAACACCAATGCAAATAATGTCAAGCAGAAACATACATAACCAATGCTTGTTTTGTGTGCTTCTGCTCCCCATCATGTCAGAGAGCAATCAATACAAAGAAGTCCCAATTTTAGTGGCATAGCCAGGAAAGGGGAGGTGGGCATTGTCACATGTTGTTTTATACTAAAAAAAGTGGTGGTGGGGGTGGGGCGGGCGTACCATCTAAGTGGAACCTAAAACGTTCTTAGGCTTCACCTAAAAGGCAGCTTTACCAACAACACTCCAATGACCAACATGAACAACACTCCAGTGGACACAGCAGTTTATCTCACATCTATCTCTATTTTCCCAGGCAAATATGCATGGGATTCCACATAAAAGGCTAAAATAAATAGTATTAGTGGATCTGGAACCCACAATGACAGCTTAAAGGTAAAGATAGAAAAATCTGTACACAGTAAAATGCAGTTTACAAATACACACACATAAACACACACATGAGCTGCCCCCCAAAATAACACTTTGGCATACTCAATGGCACAATCACAAAGATACAGACAGTCACAGTGCCTTATACCTGTTATGAGGCTTCACTTTCAGACAGACAAGCAACAGGAAAAATAATGCTGCATACTCATTCATTTGACAGAGCTAAGACCTGCCAAGCGCATAATACCCCAGTAAAATTTACAGATTCTAGAGAAATGTGCAGCACAGTTCTAATCAAAACTAGATAACATGGTCACTGCCTTAAGCTAGACAAACTGACCCTAAGTATCAAGAGGAAGTTTTCTGCTGATACATTAATAGTTTCACAGTGATAAATCAAGTTAAAATTTCTTGGATAATTGAACAGCCATCATATTTGGCTTCATTAAACAAATATAACCAGAAAGGTTTAGTATAGAGCATTACCACTTACCATTAAAAGTACCACCCTAACCCCCTTGCGTGCTTCAGACATGCCAGCTTAATCTATGCTGGCACAGTCAGATAGATGCATGCATAGACAGCTTGCATGAAGATGGCCATAGTCATAACAGCTGTTGACAGCCCCATGTAAAAATTAAAAAAGGACTCCCAAGTTCAACACCAATCAGGTAACAAAGATCAATTTTTTAAATGCAATGTAAAGTTATTTTCAACTTAAACCATCAAATAAAAGAAACACTAAAATGCGTGGAGCTTGGCCAAATATATCGTGACCGCTAAAGATGAAGAACAAGAGTTGAACATACCATTAAGTAACTTGAAAGACAAGAGCCTCCTAAAACCAGCATCTGCATCGTGGGCCGACGCCAAGAGAACTGATGTGCCCTGCCATGAGAAAGCACAAGATGTAATTAGTCTCTAGGTCCCTTGCACCGTATTTTCCCACAGTTACAAAAGACCCCATGTCATGTCCTCAGCAATAAATGCTGTTATTAATATTGAACTTCTTTAATTCAACCTGTTATATTATGTTTTATTTACATATAATTTTTTTCATTCATTGAGCTAAACAAAAATATCTGCAGAGTGTTTCTTGAATGTAGATACTGTGAAAAGAAAATTGGGCATTATCAAGTTTAGCTAAGAATTCAAATTCATAGAGCAAAGTCATTACACATTTCTAAACCTACTTTTGAGGTGTTGGAGAAGCTTGTAAGATTAATGTAAAAGAATGAAGGTTTTTCCAGCCCAGGCAAAGTCTTGGTAACGACGTATGCCAAGTGGTGAGTAAGAACTCTAAAGGGATACATGCTACATACTGTCACAGGTCATAGTTTGCAGTTATTATACTATAAGTCATAGCAGCACACAATACTAAAGGATTTAAGTGTTTTCCATGCAGTAGTAAATAATGTAGGATTAAGTGAGCAAATAACTTTGCTAGAATCGACAACAAGACTTAACAGCTGGTTCCCTTCACAGTCACACAATTGCAACCACAGTTGTTTTCACAGAATACAGCTCCTTTACCAAGTTAGGAAATTTATTTTACCTCGGGGCTATTTTCAGCAACAGTTACAGAGTATGAATCTGCCACAAACACTGGTGGCTGGTCCTGGACATCATTGACTTTGATAATAACATCAGCTGTAGAATTCATTCGATTTTCCATGGCAAGGTCCTGAAAACGACAAAATGTTACTTTACTGTACTTCACGACTACCAACATCACTGCTAGATAATTCATTTTTATGTGAAACTACTGACATTTGCAAGTAGGCTCATAACATAGGTTGTCTGCTCTTCATAATCAAGGAGTTTCTTCAAAATTATTTCTTGAAGGAATCGTCCCATCCCAAGACGAACTTGGTTCAAACCAAATAGATCACATGTCACTGGTGTCTGGAAATAGAAGGTGCACAATAGTTATAAAGATAACTATTAAACTAATGGGTAATGATAAATAATATTGGTTTTCATTCAATATGCTTTAATGAAGAAAAAGAAAACTGCTTGATGATGTGACACCAATGCGAAACTAGATGCTCAAAAGCCTGGGCGATAAGGCCAAGATACGAGAATGACAGCAACTTAATACTGGAAAACAAAAAGGAATCACTTACTTTTGTAATGAAACGTTCACTTTATCATGCATGCATCTACCAGTACAAGCAAGTAGTGAGCTCGTGTCACTATAATGTTGTAAAAATGTTGACTCGCACTTGAGTTTTCTGTAGTAAAATAAGAATAACCCAGACGATTCCTGCCTTGCAGAACAATGCTACCTAAACTGTCTTATATGTCTTTAAGAAAAGCAGGTACTTTCTACATTTTATATCAGAGATATGACATGAATTCAGCTAGGGAAAACACTGAAGTATTAGTGCTTACCAGGTGCTTCTGGCATGAAACCTCAACATCAGCATTGATTCCCAAGTCAGCATCTGTCACGATTATATTTCGGTAAACCGTTGTTCCAACTTGAGTATCCTGTTAAAAAAACCAGCCATATGCTCACATGTAGTATACCCATTAAGCAAGTGAATCAGGCTTTTAAATATTACAAGTGGTACATGACAAAGTACTTTACCTCATCAACATGAAATGTATAAGGCCCATTTTCAAATATTGGAGGGTTGTCATTGAAGTCAAGAATGTTTATATCTCTCTGTAGTGAAACCTGCAATTCCCATAATGATAGTGGAAGTAATAAAAGTGCCATCAGTGTCACTTTTCCATCAACAGAAACTATCCACTAATTCAGATCCAACTTCCATTGCTGCTGCACTTACCGTGTTGGCCTTCTGGCCTTGTATCTTTTCATCAGTGATGCTTATAATGACTTCGACAGTACTTTCCTCTTCTCTGTCCAGTGGCCTTGTAAGCCGCACAACCCCTGTATCTTTATTAACACTAAAGGTTCCTCCACTGATATAGTAGGAAACTTTTGTGTGTTCAGGATCTATGGCCCTCAGCGTATAGACAGATGCACCTGAAACACCAACGCTGCATTAATCTTAGTTCAAAGAATTTCAATGAAAAATGAGTGGCCTACCGACTGGAGTGTCCTCACGCAATGAAAACTTTTCCATGTTTCCACCGACTAGAAATTCTGGAGGGGCATTTGCCTGACCTTGGCACTTGCCTGAAAACGTTTTGACATTCAAAATTATTGCTTTTAATGGTGCACCATAGTAACTAAAGCTAATGTTTACTACTTCCCGAGTCAGGATGTGCTTACCTATTAACAAAATTATGGTCAACCACCTCCATATCAGACGTGGGACAAATGTCGGTTCTTCAGTCATGCTGTTGTTACAAAGCTGTCCAACTGCTATGTCCTTTCATTCGAACCATCACCTCATCTGAAACGACATTTTTGCGTGTGGCACTGTACTGTAGTGACCATGAGACGCACGTACACATATACTCATGCATTAGTATTGTCACTCGAAGAAATGCTGCGGCGAAGCGCACTACCGCGAGAAGCTGGGCCGCATTCCACACCCCGCATTCCTTGCTGCCCAGAGCGTCCGGCAAAGAAGCCAAGGTTACATAGGCGCACGTATATTTTTACGTGGTAGCTCTCTCTTTCCTTACGTCGCTCCGCAAAACCGGTCATTTAAATCTTGCAACCCCCAGCGCCGGGCTTATGTTGTGTTGTTTGTTGATGTATTTGATTGTACGATTCATCAAAAGCAAACATTTAGACATTTAGAAAATGCAAGCACATACATTTGCGCAAGGCATCTGATACGGATGTCACAATGTATTTTCGATCGCGATCGAATTCACTGGCAGCGATCGAAGCGCAAATTATCCAATGACGATTTCGAAATTCGGTCTTAAACGAGCGTATTATTATTCTTAGGCCAAGACTAAAACGTGTATTCCTGGTGTTTCGGAATGTCAACATCTAGTCAACATGATGAAGGCGTAGCTGAAACACACGGCATATCAGCTTTCGCGGCATATTTGAAAGTGACGTGGTGAGCAAAAAATGCAGGCTCGTTTTTCACGAAGAACACTTACATCAGTCGGCACTTCTTTATGTCATCGAGTAATTCAGTGATGGGAGAGAACGAGAGAATATCCAGCAGCAGCGATGCAAATAACCACACGCATTCACTGACCAGCACAACCACCGATGAGCAGGACCAGCATAACGCACAGAGTTCCGGCCGTACTCAAGGCGCTGCCATTCTTGAAAACATGCCCTTCACTGTGACCAGTAGAGAAAGTGTACGGCGAGCAGCTGAGACTTGCAAGTAGCGGCGATCGATGAATGCGGCGCGGTAAACACCTTCTTGGACTTGGCGGCGACGTCCTGAACGCGGCTTGATGCGCCGAACGGGCGAAGTATACTGTTGCTTTTCCGCCCTTCTCACCTGCTGGTCCTCTTCCTTCCACCAAGTGTAAGGTGAACGCGGAAACTGCGTCGCTGCTCGGAACAACCTATGCGCCGCGCTCTGCAGAAAGGCGGCAGTTCCCAAGGCTTCCACTCGCCGCCAGTCAACGCACTAAACCGGTTTTCCGCCTCCATGACTTGACCCACACTGGGAAGGAACCGGTGAGAGGGAGGGAGGAGAGGGTTCGGGGGCCCCGGTTGAGCCTGGAATTCTTCGCCTTCCCAACTCAGGCGCCGCCGACTTCCTCGCGACGATTACGTCAGCGGCCAGCAGCGGACGGCTGCCACAGTAGCGGACGCCGTGTGCGCACGAACCGTTCGCACTGCTGGTAGTCCAGTTGTTGTCTGAAGTGCAACCGGTGTGCGGAGGTCGGTGCATCTGTGGCTAGCCACTACGCATCCCCTGTAAATATAATGCAAAAACGGAGACGCAAACACACGTACAGGAGGGTAAGGACAAGAACAAGCTCCTGTTCTTGTCCCGATCTTCTTGTGCGCTTGCGTCTCTGTTTTTGCGCTGTGTTTACAATGGATTCATAGAATTTGGCCTAGCTTACTACACTAGAACTTGGTCAAGCTTCTGCTTGGTTCGGTCGATCGTGAGAGAGAGAGAGAGAGAACAACTTTATTAAAAAAATAAACGAACCCCAGTCCGGGTCCACTAACAAAAAAGGCAAGGCTTAGCCATCAGACAATTAGACATGCTTGCGTTCGTGGAGTCCGCGGACTCCAACGCATGAATCGATTCAGTGGGGTTTGTTGCATTTCAGATTATGTTGTGCGAGGATGAACTAAACCCAAGTTATACAACATGACACGACAGATGACGGGTGAAATATTCAAATTAGATATATGACAGCCGTACAAAAATTTCATACACGCATTACTGGCAGAAATTATGATTTCAAGTATGCATATATTTCAGCTTGTCCAGCAACTCTGTGGACATTATTGTTCTGGCACGTTAACTCATATTCTCTCCGGATAAAAAAAAAAAAAACTCCCGCACCGGAGACAAGAATGACCTCATCATATATACTATTTGCGTTCTGTGGTGATCCGATGACTGCTTTGTACGCATGTACACGAAAAAAATAAAACACGGCTCGGCCTTTTGTTTTCGACGTCAGCGTCTAGCTTAATTCACGTCTATTTCACACTTCACACATATAGCTTACTCCAGAATCCTTGAAAGGCTCTGATTTAAAACAAAATAAATAAAACTATTGAATGAAGCTAGGTCAAGACGAACGAGACAACCCGCTGGTAACTAAAGTTAATAAATGGCCTGATAAAGTCATCTGAATGCGTAGACATGCGCGCCATGGCCTGCACGGGCTCAATCCCTACAGGAAATTTCGAATTCTTCGCGCCACCATTCAAATTTGTCGTCCCTGCAGTTCTCTAGAAATACCCAACACAGCCAGTGACTATGCATAAGGCATTGCTCTGCTGAATCCGATAGATCGCGAGTTAAATGCCGGCCGGGACGAAATGCAAGTTACACCCGTGTACTTGGATTTAGGTGCACGTTAAAGAACTCCAGATGGTCCAAATTAATCCATAGTCGCCCACTACCTCGTGCCTCATATCGTCGTTTTGGCGCGTAAAACTTCACTCCGTATGCTTTATGCTGAGTTCCCTCCGCATATCTCTCCCCCATTTTTTTTTATTTATCCCTCATACTCAAATTGTTGACGTAAAGCTGAACATTTTGACAGATTTGCCCTCAACACTCTCACCACCAAAGAAGACGCGCCGTCCCTCCTTCTCCCCAGCTGGTTCGTGAAAGAAGTTAAAAGTTGCACCAGGTTGCACCTCGACACCTCCGCTGTCACTCCCCCTGAAGAAGGAATCGAGTTGATTCCGAAACGTCGGGAAATAAACCCATTTTTTTAGTTGGAGCCCTTTGAAAGTCTTAATCAAATTGTTGATCTTGCAAGACTCACAGAAACAGGGACCAAGGAAGAAATGCACAGAGGACAATCGCTTCTTCCTCGGTCCTTGCTTCTGTGAGCGCTGCTCGAACGAGAACGATACGTTTAGTGTGAGCATTCTTCATACTTGCCATCTTCTCACCTGTATATACTCATCATCACCACTTGGGTCTGAGTAGTGGGGCTCAGGCTCGAGGGCAATAAAGGAGAGTCTTGCGGCCTGAACGTTGTCTCACAAGTGGTGGAGGTGCGTTGTCTCACAAGTGGTGGATTGTGCTGTCCGGTCCCTCAGTCCTCTGGCTCTACTGGTGCCCCTACGACTTCCGCTACAACACACCCCTGGAGCTCCGTTCAGGTCGCCGTTTGCACCAACAGACCTCAGCAATGTCGCAAGACGAGCGCTCCAACCCTGGCGCATCTACGACGCCTGCCCCAACGGGAATTCCTTCTTGTTTGGTCACCACACCCCAGAAGGATCCACCGGTGTTCGCTGGCCTTCGTGGGGACGATGTTGAAGACTGGCTGGAGCAGTATGAGCGCGTGAGTGCACTCAACCACTGGGACGACTCTGCCAAACTCACTCGCGTCGCCTTCTACCTTACGGGTGTAGCCAAGACTTGGTTTTTTAACCACGAGCTGGACTTCGTGGATTGGACCTCATTTAAACACCAGTTGCGGCAGATTTTCGCGAACCCTTCAATCCGCTCAGACATCGCCAAAAAGAAGTTAGCCGAGCGTCTTCAGCAAACCGGCGAGTCCTACACTTCTTACATAGAAGATGTCCTCGCCCTTTGTCGCCGCGTGAACAACTCAATGACGGAGAATGACAGGGTCCGCCACCTGCTCAAAGGCATTGGGGCTGCGGCATTCAATGCCCTTGCGGTGCAGAACCCCACTACAGTCTCAGAAGTCGTCGCCACGTGTCAGCGCCTTGATGAACTCCATCTACTACGTCTGCAGCCTGACACAACTCATCTGAGCGCAACCAATGACAGCGAGCTACGCGCGTTGATTCGTTCCATCATACGTGAGGAGCTTCAAGCACAAGCTATGTCTTGCCCACTTGAGCTCCGTACGACGTCTTCTGGCAGCAGCCTCCGCAACATCGTCAGGGAAGAACTTGTTGCCATGACGTGTGCGGAAGTTCCCAGGCATGACCCTCTACCTACGCCAACTTACGCCCAGGTTGCAGCTTTCGCACCTCCTCAACAGACACAACCCCACGCGACCACAATGCACGGTTCGGTGAATGTTCTGTCACCACGAACGTCGCTTCCGCCTGCCAACGCCTGGCGCCCTCCTCGGCCAGTTTGCTATTATTGTGGAGTCCGTGGCCATATTTCCAGGTTTTGCCGACGCCGTCAACAGGACGAAAGACGGGGCTACGACTCCTATGAAAGAGACGAGTTTCGTGCTGCGGTACCGCAACATGGTCGCTCCTACCAAAGTTATGAACGTCGCTCACCATCTCCGCAGAGCCTCGACGGTGCCGGTGCTTCTCGTTTCCCCCGTCGCCGCTCTCCGTCACCGATGCGCCGCTCGTCTTCTCCCCTTCGACCAGCTAATTCGTCCCCGGTCCATCGCCCGGAAAACTAAATAGTGCAGCTTCGGGAGGGAAAGCTGCATCATTCGGGCTACGTGAAACTCCTCCGCAGCGGCCTTCAAATGTACTGTTGGTATGTGTTGAAGGTGTATGGACTCAGGCATTGGTAGACACGGGTGCAGCGCTTTCCGTCATTAGTATTGAACTGTGTTCACGCTTGCGAAAAGTAAAAACGCCGTATACTGGACCTCCCCTTCGGTGTGCCAATGAAGTTCTTGTTCAGCCCGTTGGTGTGTGCACAGCGCGAGTTTTCATCGATGGCATACTTCATCACATTCAGTTTCTCGTGCTGTCGTCATGTACCCACGAACTTATCTTAGGATTGGGACTTTCTTTCTTCAGCGTCGGCCGTAATATCTTGTCATCAGCGAGTAGTTCATATGACGGACACGGAATTTTCATCTGATGACGATGCTCGAAAACTGCGTTTGGTCACGGCGGCCGATTGCTCCATTTCACCTGGCAATGAGAATGTTGTGACATTGACGTCTGATACCATCCTTAATGGTGACGTGTTTCTCGCTCCATGCGATCGCTGGATATCTGGTGGCATTGTAATTGCGCCTAGCTTGGTCAGGTTTCATGACAGCCGAGCGTTGGTCACAGCACGCAACACTACATCTCGGCCATTTCTTCTGTCCCAAGGTACCGTTGTGGCCTGCTTTGCTGACACTGAACCTCTTGCCCTGACGCCTCTTCACGCAGATCCACCACTCTCGCCTGCTGCTAATGATGATCATGCGACGACCACAGCGTTAACTGCCACCATCAATCCTGATCTCCCTGCGGCGCAGAAGCAAGCTCTCTCCGCACTGCTTCGAAAACACAGTGCTTCCTTCGACGTCCACTCCAAGTTTCTGGGGCGCACTTCCGTCGCAGTGCACCGCATCGAAACCGAGGGCAATTCGATCGTACGCCGCCGACCATACCGCGTGTCTTCCGCAGAGCGCAAGATCATCGAGGACAACGTCACTGACATGCTGAAACGCGACATCATTCGGCCATCGTCCAGTTCTTGGTCGTCGCCTGTTGTCCTGGTCCGGAAGAAGGACGGCTCGGTACGATTTTGTGTCGATTATCGGGCACTTAATAAGATCACGCGCAAAGACGTATATCCGATGCCGCGAATTGATGATGCCCTCGACTCCCTCCAGGGCGTTGAATATTTCTCAAGCCTCGATCTCCGGTCAGGGTACTGGCAAATACCTATGCACGAAGCGGACAAGGACAAGACGGCCTTTGCAACGCCCGATGGCCTCTATGAGTTTAATGTAATGCCCTTCGGTTTATGCAACGCTCCAGCAACGTTTGAGCGTATGATAGACACAGTTCTTCGTGGTCTTAAGTGGAAAACCTGCTTATGTTATCTGGATGACATTGTCATTTTTTCTTCCACTTTCCGTCAGCATCTTGAGCGGCTGGACGAAGTTTTGACGTGCATTTCTAACGCTGGGCTTCAACTTAATACTAAAAAATGTCATTTCGCCAGAAAGAACATCATAGTGTTGGGCCACCTTGTTAGTAAAGATGGCGTGCGACCGGATCCTGACAAAGTGACTGCTGTGACACGTTTTCCTCGCCCCGAAAATCACAAGCAATTACGCAGTTTTCTGGGCCTAGCGTCTTATTTTCGCCGCTTTATCCGCGACTTCGCGTCCATCGCGTCGCCACTACACAAGCTACTGACGTCGGGCACAGCCTTCACTTGGACGAACGATTGCGACACCGCTTTTGACACGCTCAAGGCGGCGCTCACATCTGACCCCGTCCTCTGTCACTTCGATGAGCATGCCCCTACTTGTCTCCACAACGACGCTAGCGGCCATGGCATCGGTGCCGTCCTCCTACAGCGTGATGAAGCAGGTCGAGAGCGAGTTGTCGCCTACGCCAGCCGCGCACTCACGACTGCTGAACAAAACTACTCGATCACGGAACAGGAATGCTTGGCTGTAATTTGGGCCGTACAAAAATTCCGCCCATATCTTTACGGACGCCATTTTACCGTAATTACAGACCACCACGCTTTATGCTGGTTGTCATCGCTAAAGAATTTGTCCGGTCGCCTCGGCCGCTGGGTGCTCCGGCTTCAAGAGTACACATTTGACGTTCTGTATAAATCTGGGAAAAAACACCAAGATGCCGACGCCCTCTCTCGTTGCCCCCTCCCATTACCATCTTCTCTGAGCATGCCTCTTCATTGCTCGTCCCATGATGATGAGGCTACGCATCCGCTTACGTTGTCGGCACTAGCGGCTGCTGGCACTCTGTCTTCCAATCGCTACGCTCAGTTGGCCTCCTGTCAACAGCAAGATCCATACTGCCTTCGCATTGTTCAACGCCTCTGCGGAAAGTCTCCACCACCTAATGCCAGGTTGCGCCGACAACTCAGGCAATTCAAGCTTGAAAACGACGTGCTGCACCGATACGTTTACAATGATGATGGACACCGTTGGGTTCCCGTTCTTCCACGTTCGCTTCGTGCGCAGGTCCTTGAGGCCTTTCACGACGACCCATCTGCTGGCCACTTGGGATTCTGCAAAACATACAGCCGCCTTAGGAGCCGCTTCTTCTGGCCTGGCCTCTCCACTTCTGTTGCCAAGTACGTCTCTTCTTGCACCCTATGTCAACGGCGCAAGCGGCCGACTTCCGCTCCTGCTGGCTTGCTACAACCAATCCCATGTCCCGAGGAACCTTTTGCCATTGTTGGAATGGATCTAGTCGGACCTCTTCCTGTAACGTCTGCAGGATATCGCTGGATCGTGACAGCGGTTGACCATCTCACACGGTACGCAGAGACCGCTCCTCTGCGCTCTAGTTCTGCCTCTGACGTGGCCACCTTCTTTCTCGAAGCCATCGTCTTGCGTCATGGTGCGCCCCGCGTCCTATTAAGCGATCGCGGCAAGAGTTTTCTATCCACAGTTATACAAGAGATGCTTAAAACTTGTGGCACCGTTCACAAGACATCAGCATACCACCCTCAAACCAATGGCATCACAGAGCGATTCCACCGCACGCTAATTGATATGATATCTATGTATATCAGCCCAGCTCACGACAACTGGGACACGATATTGCCATTTGTGACGTTTGCTCACAATACCGCCGTCCAACGCACTACTGGGTATTCACCGTTCTACCTCGTTTATGGCCGTTCGGCGACATTCACCATTGACGCTGCATTCTTACGCACTCCAAGTGACAGTTCTACAACCCTACCGAGCAGTTCGTTTCGCGGCTTCAAAAATGTCGGCAACTTGCTCGGCTCAGCACAGAAGCCAGTCAACACGATCGCAAACAGCGGTACGACAGCTCCCATCGTGACGTCTCTTTCCGTCCTGGCGACGAAGTGCTCCTTTGGACGCCTACTCGTGTTCCCGGGTTGTGTGAAAAGTTCCAGTCGCGATTCATTGGACCCTACATAATTACTGAACAAACATCCCCTGTAAACTATCGTGTCACCCCAGTTGAGGCTTCTTCCGACCGTCGCTGCCGTGGTTCAGAGATAGTCCACGTTTCCCGTCTGAAGCCCTTCGTTCGACGTCTCTACCCAGTCTAATACCCCTGTCACACGGCACATGTAATGTCATTCGCTACGAATGACATTCAAAACGAATGTCATTGCGATCTTGCATTCCGGTCTACACGGCCATATGAAATGACATTCACAATTGATGTCAACGTTTATTGGCAGGTGGCCTGTGATAACAAAAAGTTAGAAATTGTGCTTTTTAATTTACATATGTTTTCTTGCTTCCGGAGTTCGCATTCATGGCGTGCAACTATCGCTACGGCTACCGCGGCGTCGCTTCACCAAAACAACAGTGAGCGTTTGTAAACATGGCCCACATGGCTGACAGGAGGTGGCGCTAGCGTCAAGTCGGAGTATGGGAAAGAGAGTATAGCTGCACAAATTTGCTTCCAACATCGCGTTGTACGTAAAAAAAGTTACCGAAAAGTTAACAACAACCTTTAACAAGAACGCTAACATCGTTTACATATACCTTTAACATGCTTTAAGACATCGATGTCGCAATCTTTTGCCAAGCGCCTGTTGACGAGACTACACATGTCGCGCCTGAATGAGTTCGGTGAACTCATTCAACGGGCGAATGCCATTAGGTGTGAATGTCATTCGCTATGCCCGTGTAGCAGCAACAAAAATGGCATTAACGCCTAATGACATTCGCTGCGAATGACATTACATGTGCCGTGTGACAGGGGTATAAGTCGCGGCCAGGCTGGCCGCTTCGGGCGCACGGGGAAATATACCTACTTCTATGGTTCAGGTTGATATTTTAATGCAACATGGTCCTCATGTTGCCGTATTTTGCTGACAGGACCGGCACTTTTACAGATAGGATCAAGTTCTTTCTTCATCCACTTTCGTTTTCATTTGCATTACCATTTGTACATTACTCGAGAAGCAAGAAAATCCGGCAGGTATCACGCATTGTGGAAATAAATTTCATGCGAAGCAGCCCATGCCGGATTTTTTCCTCTGGGCCAAGTGTTACCAGATGGATCGCCGTCATTGTGTAATTTGAGTAGTTGTGCGCATATCGCGCGCTTAACAGGCACGCCGAGTACACTGGCGTGTAAAGGGTAGTATCATGGTCCGACGTAACGTCATCATTCACGTTAGAGCAGAGACGCAGTTACTTTGTGTGTGTGTGTGTGTGTGTGTGTGTATATATATATATATATATATATATATATATATATATATATATATATATATATATATATTCTTCTTTTTTTATTTATTACACCTAAATGTCCGAAGGCATTGCATAAGGGGGGGGGGGCATACACAGGTTTCGATACAGTAAAATAAAAGCGATTGGAAGAAAAAGAAAGAGAGAGAGAGAGAGAGAGAGAGAGATCACATGTATATACAATCACTGCTACTCAAACCGCAAAGCGTAGAATGGCAGTAATCACTTGTCAGTAGCCGCTCGCAGGTTTGATGTCAGTAAGTGCTTCAACAATGCTTTTGTAGTCCTCTCCTTCGAGTGTATGTGAGGTTGGTATTCTAAGATAATTTCTTCTGTTAATGATCGAGAGGTGCATTGAGATGAGGCCAAGTTGTCGTCGTAGCTTATTTAAATGCAGCACCTGTTGCGTCCAACGGCTAGTTCCGAACATGGTACCCTCAGCACAGCATCTCGTTCCGCATACTACTCTGCGACTCAAGTAAGTGGGAAAATTGTTAGAAACATATAATCGAAAGTGCATGCATATAGCAATATCGAATGGCAGCCAGTCAACGCTTCGTTGTAGCTTATACGTAGCAACAGTCCAGAAATTTATTTGTTCTCCGGTAAGAGCACGCGTACTCTCGCTACCGATCGTATACTGCGGGCGCTCGACGAAAAGGTGCTCCGTCAAAATGATCATCAGGATGTCGCAGTAACTCCAAGTGGCCAGCTCGGTGTCAGACGCAGGGCATTGTGCGAAGCGTGCCTGCAGGCGCATATGATGAAGGAAATTGTATGACAGCACTTGTATAGGTGTGGTGCCTTTTGTCGCTTTCACCTCTCCTCCAATGCGCTCGTCACATTTCCTGGCACTGTGAGCAAAGTGTTGCACCCTTTCAAGTTTATACCATTCTCGTCTTTCGAACACCTTGCGTGCGACCCCGTCCGATTCGCATCATTTCCAGCTGTCAGGAAGTGCAACGCACCAACCGCGAGGCGAGCAACGCAATAAGTATAAAACCGCAGACACATTCTATGCGGATTATCGCATTTTATTTACCCCGTGGGTTCAATAAAGAGAAGCAGACAGTTTGCGTTCTGGGCAAAGCCAGAATCGACTAGAAGCTGTTGCCAAATGGGTGGATTCTCAATGTGAACCAACAGCTATAGCTGTTTGCAGTGAAGAGAAAAAACAGTTCGCGTGTTGTCATGTAGAATGCAATTTTCGTTTCTTGCATCTTCGTTGCGCAGTTGATATCCACAACCTGCTGCTGTTCTTGGACAGCTGGCCTGAAAATACTGGACCCCGTATAAATTGCATTCGTTTGAAGCTGCTTGCTCCAAAAGGAAAAATGCACTATATGTGATCTGACCTTACCTTGATACTTCAAGCCAATGCGGTCTTAAATGGAAGCTGCGCGCATGTACATCGCGTCTTCAATGCAAATTGAAATACCTGTGAAAACAGTGACAATTCCAAAAGCATAATCCACAAATCTGCATGTCATATGCCATCACCACTGAATTGATACACCTCGAACGCTAGACGCGGTAACATGCAGGTTCGATTAAACAATGCACAAACGAAGACGTCGTAGTGCACATGGCGAACAGGATGCCACAACACATACAACAGAATTTGTGTTGCATACTTCTTTTTTTCCCTATCGTAATTACGGATACTACAATATAATAAAGAAAAATGAAATCCTCACACACGTGGGCAACTTTACAGCGAAGCACACCTGAAACGTATACGTCGGCAGTTAACGTTTGCCGCATAAACATCAGGCACCGAATGCTGACGTATGCCGTCGCTTGCACTGTGGTGTTCATGTCTCTCATACCTGTCCCGCATGGGAAAATGTTCTGCATCAACTCTTCAGTTGGTGCCCCCCGTCGCCACCGGTCGACACCTCGCAGCATCTTCCGGCATAATGAGCATGAAACGACAATGTTCAACACCATGGGTCCGCGCCACGCGCTCATATATATACATATATATACATCACACTGCCGAGTGTGCCAGAGCTCGAATGATACAGGATGTTTCAACTAATTCGTGCCAAGCTTTAACAAAATCTGCGTGTGCGTCACGACTAAACAAACAACTTCACTGTCCTCTTGAACAACTCAAGGTATTCCTATAGATAGTTAGGTATTCGTTAGATAGCTTAGACAACCAAATAACGATTAAATAATTATTGAACTTTTAAACTGTTCGATTCAAAAAGCAAGCTTTCTTATTTTTAATCAAGGGGCTGTGGAGCTTCATGAGGAATGTCCGAATGGTATCTTTTTATTATGACAGAGCTAAATAATAATAATAAACGCCGAGATATCAAAAAGTGCAATAATACTGGGCGCTTCCGCGCCGCGAAATTGGTGCCCTCAAACAGGCTGCGAACTAAACGTCGAAGCTATTATAATCGCACTGAAAAAGCTGTAAACAGCATGAGGGGCGTAGGCAGAAATTTTTTTTCGGGGGTGGGGGGGGGGGCACCTCCATGATCTGAAGTGGGGGCAGGGCAGGCAGATGAGGTCGAGTGTCATTTTGTGATGTGTACGCCATGGCAAAAAAAAAAAAAAATCGGGGGGGGGGGGGGGGGGGCACGGGCCCGGTGTGCTCCCCCCTGGCTACGCCACTGAACAGCATCACTCTCAAAAGCTGTATTTTTCAAATGTTAACTCTTTGCGATGTTCTTCGTCCATCTAAAAAAATTCAGGAGCCCTTGCCGTAACGGGAAAATGGGGGCAAGTGAAGCTTTGCTTCTGTGTGCCTGACCTTCTTTCTTTCTTTCCTTCTTTCTTTCTATCGCATTGAGCAATGCTCCCTCCTAACTGTTTCATTCCACCATGCCGGATATTGGACCTCCAGTCACGTGCATGCTTAGCAGCGCAACACTTTAGTTGCTACAGGCAACAACGACGGCCATGCATTCATATCCAGGCAACAATCAAATGTGGCAACTTATAATGACAGGTCACCTCGATGAAAGATCAGATTGCCACATCAGAAATGGCTGATGGCCGACAAGCCCCCAATCGAGGGAGCTTCAATTATTGGAATAATAATAATAATAATAATAATAATAATAATAATAATAATAATAATAATAATAATAATAATAATAATAATATAATAGGGGTTTTACGTCCCAAATGAACCAATTATTGGAAAACGGCGCATACAAATACACATGTATACCAGCGTACACTCTTAATCAGGTCTCGCTTAAAGTGCTAGATATAGCCAGGAAACAGGACATTTTTCGTCTGGTTTCCTGGATATAGCCAGCATTTCACCAGGATTTGATTAAGAATGTACCTTCGAGGGCCGCATTTCAGTACGCTCGCTCGCGCCGGGTTTTTCGCCCACGACGCCACCACCGAAATCTAATACTAATATTAGTAATAATTGTTGGGGTCAGTTTACGTCCCATAACCACGATATGATTATGAGAGACGCCATAGTAGAAGGTTCCAGAAATTCTGACCATGCAGATGGGGTTCTTTAAAATCCACCGAAATCTGTGAGCTTCCCTTAAAAGTAAAATACCTCATTGAATCTGAAATTCTCTTTCAGCGGCCTGATGCTTTTCGTGAATGTATTCGGTCACAAGCTTTAATAAAGAAACTGCAGTCACTCATGTTCTTTCTTTCCTTTCTATTCTTTCCTTTCTTTTTTTTTTTGCGAGCACTGTAGTTTACTTGCCTAAAAAAGACCAAGTGTAACAAGCACTTTACACACAGTCTTTTCTGGAATAAACGATAGGAGCTCTTGTAGCAAGTTTTCACAGCTTTGGTTCTTCAAAATGGAGTACATGAGCGCTTTTTTTATTTATATATAAAAAACATGGGAAGGCATACGCTACGTTAGAGCCGTCTATCCCATCATCACGATATTAATGTTGAAAAAAAAAACACGAAAACAAAAAGAACAAGAAAGAGTAAAAGAGTGCTGTAACCTTCACTGACTGAGTCTGCTTTTCTATATAGAGAAAAGAGCATGTTATTGCTCATATATCATGTATATGCACGAACCTGAAACGGGCGCAATTTTGGATTTTTTGCCGTAATTTTTAATGGGCTAGCTGACATTTGCGTGTCATTTATTATTATTAATTTTTGCAGGCCTACAAGTAACCCGTCTGATCTTTAATGCAGATATGCTCTCCACAGTGGCTTCTGCGGCGGCTGGTCGCGGGTTCGATTCCAGGGAACGGCAGTGACCGTGTTTAAAAAGAAAAGACAAAATTAAAAGAAAAAGAAAGAGGACAGCAAACGACGGTCGTGCACTTATATTGCCGCACGTTTCAAATGACCTCAGGTGGGCGAGACTATTTCGGAGTACTCCACATGTGTCATCCCTCATAAATCAACCCACTGTGCTGCTTCGAAGCGTTAAAGGGACACTAAAGAGCAAAACAATTTTTCTCATATTAGTAAAGTACTATTTCACGATACCAAAAAACACCACGCTTGCAGCGAGAAGACGCTTAGTAAGCGAGAAAACGCGCAAAAACAAAATGTGGGTGGCGACGCCACCTTGAAGCTTCCGCACTATTCGCCGTGACGTCACATGTTTTCACGGCGCCTACTAGGGACTACGTGGTTCCTAATCGGTAAAAATGAAGTACATTTTCCACTGAGGGGCCCATAGACATAACATACCAAGTTTGGGGTAATTTTGTTGAGCCAAATGGCGCCAAAATACGATAAATACGTTTTGAAATCCGTGACGTCACGCGGGGAGATTTCGGCGCGAAATTTAAAAATGAAACTTTGAACTTGATTTTCTTCCTATGATGGCGAAATTAACGACGTTAGAGTTCTCAGAGCAATATTTATCGATCTAAACCGATTCATTGTTTCTCTTTAATGTCCCTTCAAACCTCACAATGCAAATACAATTTTCAATGTAGTATAAATTCGTTCACGACGCCCAAGTTTGCCACATACGCGGAAATATACATAATAACAATTAATAAAAAAGCGTGGAAGATTCGGCTCTTTATCACCATTCCTTCCATATAATTTCCGCCTGTCGTATCATAGCTTTCGCTCTGTGAGGCGAGAAGCATGTCAGGCGCTGGTGACTAAACGCGCTCGTGGTTCCTTTTGTATCTAATAATTTATTCATATATAGCTCACATACTCCAAAAGAAGTATCGCTCGAGGGCGTCATATGTAACAAAGAAGGAGAAAAAGAAAAAAAAAACAAGTTATGCAGCGTTATAAGCAGAAAACATACAATATTTGCATAGGAGAGCAGCAATTATACAATGCTAGTAAGGCAAGAGAAAATGCCTTTTCCGTATAAAGCGGAAGGCCATATAGTGGCGGCAAAGCACGGCTACATAATTACACAAATTAAGCAGTTGTGTATACACTATGAATAGAAACAGCTGAACGCTAGCCAGATGTGGCACTGCTTTATTTTTGCCTGGAGGTCACAGGAACGTTAATGTCAGTGATATGCTATCTCGAAGACCATTATGGTGTTTAATGTCACTTGGTGAACTAGGTTAAATTATGAAGTTTTCTATGCTAAAACCACGACATGCTTACAACTCTTGTGAGGCACGCCGGATTAATTTTGACCACTTGGGGAGCACGTATAAACAGGGCTGTTCTTGCATTTCTGCTTCACCGAAATGAGGCCGCCGCAGTCCGGACTCGAACTCGCTACCTTGTGCTTAGCAGCGCAACGCCATAGCCGCTCAGCTACCGCAGCACGGTCGTGGCAAATCAGATGAGTTAAATATATGGGTCCTGTACCGAAGATACGCTGGGACCTCATGTGATGGCGCAGGTTCCCCCATGTGCGGAATGGAAGAGCGAGTCCATGCAATGCGGTTGCGGGTGTTCCCTGTGAATGATTTTTTGTTGCAGACGAAGCAACGCTAAATAACGGCGTGATTACAAGAATATATATAGGGACGCGACTATGGGTTGTAAACGCTAGCAATGAAACGTGCAATGTAGCTTTGAAATGACTCGAGCGTATTGATTTGATATGCCTTGTGAAGCGGCCAAATTGAAACTGCGGGTGCTATAGGTTTGGACCAAGCGTAAACTTTCATGTGAAGTAAGGAGCGCCACGAAAGGTTGCGTTTTGGAAAAGACAGAGCGTGCGCGAGACGTTAGCTGCTAATTTTATAAATGCGAGCAGTCCATGATAAGTTTGGTATTGAGAAGAATGCCCCGGCATTTGTATATGAAGATGCGCGGGTCATGAAGTTGTTGTCCAGTGAGTAACTGATGGTGGAATACATATATGCTTTGCGAGAAAATGACAGTTTATTTATCAGTATTCAGTCATTTTACATGCTCAGCATCAATTAGTTACACGGCTGATATTGTTTTTCTTCTTTAACTTACTCATGACTGTATTCGTATATGCACGCCATTAGTTGGCGATGTTCTTTGCCGTTTAGACAGACCATTCTGAAGGTCTGACACAGACCTTCTGACACATTCTGACACAGACGTCCAATCAGTCTACGTATACGGTAAATTGCTGAAGACGAATGCTATATCGCATTTGCTGCCTTCGTTATGGCGAAGGATATCCTATAGAACTCGCCGTTATAGGGGATTCGATAATCGATAAACCACCTTCGGCGAAGGCTCTATCATCTGCTGTTTTCGCTTTGGTGAAGGATATATATACATCTTTAGCATTCGCATATATAGAGACGGTGAGCGATAGATAGCCTTCCGGAACGGCAATGAACGCCGAAAACAGATTATCGATCGTGCGAACGACACAAAGCATGTTTCGCATGATGTCAGAATAGAACGCACGCCCTAACTCGACAATTTTTGGAGACCAATATCCAGGAAATTTGCATCGCTCCCAATGGTACCCGCCTTTGCGGTTTGGAAAGGTGCACAGTGCATTTATCTTGATCAATTCTTCAGGGGTCACCTGGATTCTCGGCTGAGCGACGAAATGGCATGTAAACTTACCTTTTTTTTTTCTGTCCAGTTCGACATTTCCAAAAATTATTTCAGTTGACTGCATGCTTACAACCTTATTTTCAATGTTACCCTCGTCGCAAAAAACTATATATATATATATATATATATATATATATATATATATATATATATATATATATATATATATATATTATATATATATATATATATATATATATATATATAATATATATAGTACATGGCTCAAAGAGTTTATGTAGTAAAATGGACCTCTGTGCACGCAGAGTTTCTGCCTCGGAAGTGCTCGGTATACAGGCCGTAACTTAACAGGGATCTGATAGTATTCGAATGCGTATGCACGCATGGCGAAAAGGAAGGCGGTTGCTTGTTGGACGATATCGTGCTCCACAAGCAAGCTTCCTCCTACTTGTATTTCGCTTGCAGCGATGGAAGAAGCATAGATTGCACGCCCCTTATTGGTAAAAGTGTTGCTCACGTGTATTTAATCCTTCTCATATGGTCCATGTGTTTTCGGGAGCCGTAAACAACTGAAAGAGTGAGCACCCTACAATCTGCTTTGAACGTACTACACGCGGATGTCGTCTATGTACGCATGTATGCAGCGACCTTCCTATGCTGACTTCCCAACAGTCACGCGACATCCGTGTTTATCACATAGACGGGCCGTCATGACCGAACAACTTAGTGAAAAAGAAGAAGAGAAAAAAAGGAGGCCAGTCAATAGAAGGTCTCGAAGGGAACTCTCCTCTGTTTTGACAAATATAATATTGGCTCTGACAAAATTTGTGTAAAGTGCTCGAATGTAGACTCAAGCGTGGCGTATACAAGTTCTACAGGTATAACTGTGAAGAAGAGACCCTGCCATGGGCGCTCGGTCTCTCGGTTCCGTTCACTCATTTATGGCGGCGTCGCATCTGGCGGCGGGAAAGCACGTTTTATGAGCATCTTACGTAAGGCCGCACCGGGAACTTCGTGCGTCTGAAGCGTGAACGGCCGCGAAAATGCCATCTAGCATGCCCGGGTCGGCGAAAGCGCAACTTAAAAACTCAAATCTTATTTTTTTTTTTCTTTCTCACTGCCTCGGCGCAGGCAGATGGGTTCCGTCGTTGTTTTTGTTATTATTCTCTCCGCATTCCTTATATATTTTTCAAGACCTGTTACAGCAATTCGTCCCTCCATCTACTTTCGTTTTCATTTTTTTTCGTTTCCTCCGAGCAAAAATCCGCTTTGCCGTCGAGATGAAGCGTAAACACTTCTTCGCAAACCTTACACAACACCGCAATGTCTTCCTTCTCCCCCCCCCCCCTTCCTCCATGCATGCAGAAGCGATCGGTGCTTTTCAAAGAAGCGTGCTCATATAGCGAAGCGCGCAAACAAACCATATTGCGGACGATGTGCAGTCGTGAGTAATATGAGATGGAACACTGAAATTACCTTTTAAACGTCCCCCATAGCAGCTAAAAGCAGTTGACAATTGCGCAAAAGTGTTCATAACACTATAGATGCTCAACGCGAAGGTATCTCTTGCAGTTCCATACGTCACATTCATATCGGTACGTTATACAAGTAATCGTTGATTAAACGCGAATTCAGTGTTCCATGGACTCTATGTGCGCATATGCGTGTGAGTCGGCTTGTGCCGGCGGTTACTGTAGATAAAGCGGAAACTTATGGTACATAAATCTGAATAAAAGATCGGAATTTTGAGGGCTTGTTTCTTGGTTTGATACAAGCTTTATGTAAACCAACAGATAACGAAGCCAAGGAAGGTATATGGGACGTTAATTGTACTGTTTTAAGTGTAGTGAATTAATTATGACGTAGATGTGAAAAAAGTGGACGAAAAGACAATTTGCCGCCGTCAGAAGCTGAACCTGCATCCACTTTATTTTCTCCACATTTACAATCCCCTATACCTTCCTTGGCTTCGCTATCTGTTGGTTTTCATTAAGGTTGTTTTACACAAATCTGGCAATCTTTGTGTCAGTTCGCCAGCCGGAAAGCGCTATAGCTTTCACTCGTGTTTTGTTGTATTTTATTTTTTATGTCGACAGCAGTGAAATGCTAGAAACTGGGTTTACCTTGTGCGTGGGTCCATATCATTCTCACGCATCAACGACGTATTTTTGTCGTCTTCAAGGCGCCTCGTCGTTCTCAGCTCTATACCGTCGTTACAGGGCGAAAAAAGAGCAGACGTTTTCCTCAACCACCACTACTAGGATTAGAACCCATGTCACGGCAGCGATATGCGTTTGGTAGTGCTAACCACTCGGCTGTCGCGCGGCTGCTTTTCTTTAACGCATGGAAAAAAAAGAGAGAAAGAAGGAAGGAAACTTTATTTAGAACAGGCGAGATGGCTTCACCCTGGGTGGGCAGTTTCCTCAGGACAGAAAACCGTGGACGTGAGCCATCTCCTGGGCCCTTTCGATCAGACAACGCTGGTCGTACAGGCTTTGGCTTGACAGTTAAGCCTCCCTCCCACTTCACTGCTCTTCATTCACGCCTGCGGTGCAAATGGTTTCGTGAGGTCCCTTGCTTCCCCGGATCATTTGTGGTGGAGTCTCCTGTACGTGGCAGAACGGGCATTCGTAGCAACACGAACATGAGAAACTACACATGCAAACAGCTCAAGTAGACAAGGAGATACTAAAAATCGGATAAGCATGCGTGTGCATTCAGCTTTGCCACCAAACCTAAGGGCTGTTCCTGAGCAGCATACATAGTCCTCACAGCCATCTGCTGCAAACTTCCGGAAAAATAACCTAGTAGATATCGTGCTTTCAGAATGCCTATCACACATCCCTCTCCGCGATAGGACACGCAAGACAAAATCGTGCCGTAAGGCCTAACAGCGGGATTTCTAAATGAAGGCACCGAATAGCGTAGGGTGTGCTGTCTATGTCTGTCTTTGGAGTCCTCTGTAGGATATCGCAAAACAACGCAAATGTCTCGGCAATCTAAAAAAAATGTTGCAGTGGCTTAGCTCGACTATGACAGGATAACGTAGCGTTAGCAAAGGTTCAGCTGATTGTTCTTAGATTTCCTGATTGTCTAGGATTAGCTTGATTATCATGTTTACTGCTGCTCCAATGACACACACATGGTATAGATATTATGTGGCACATGTAAATTTATTTTGCCATACAACTACTTCAGGATCCGATGAGTTAAGCTTCTCCGCTCTTCTGCGCCGTTGAGCAGCATTTCCGCTTACCTTCTCCATGGCTAAACCACACTGGCAAACGCCAGTCAGAGGCACTATCAAGCGGCTCCAGCGCAGTGTCAGACGGCGACTGCACAGCGAAGGCGAATAGCTGCGCGCGCCGGCGCCAATACGTCTGCCAAGGCTACGACGTCACTCCTTTTGAAAGCGCAGACCGGCGGCGGAGAGTCGCGCGCGGCGGCGGCGGAGTGCGCGGGAGCTGCCGGCTCCGATGCACCAGCTGTGTGACATCACTGATCCTCGCGCATGCGCAGCACGGCTCTTGAGGAGCCACGCGAAACTGGCTCGGCTAGGCCAGTGTAGCTAACGCTACAACAAAACAGTGATCGATTCTTGCAGGCCCAGGACATAACCGGTAATTGTCGGCCATAGAGCACAATTAATTTTTTGCTTCTACCGCACGTAAACTGGAAGAACCACTGAATGTTGTTGTTTCTGTCCCACTACAGGAGGAATGTACACCTGCCGTACTCGCCTGTACACCTGCCGGATCTCAAAGCGGCCTACCGGCTATAACTGATCGAAATCGTGTATGTCGTCTAAAATTCATTTTCAACTAATAAAAGGTCACCACAGCATCGACACGTCTCACCTTCTCGCCTATTCAACAGGTTATGCTACCAGGCGGAGACACTCCCTAGCTGTAACCCCATTCACTATACACGTGTAAACTGTTTCAAGTATTCTTTCTTTCCGAAGGCGATAGTGGATTGGAACAAAACTGCCCGGTAATACTGCGACACAGGATTAACAACCGCAATTTGAATAACACCTTCAGTAGGAAGCAGTCTATAGCACAGCCAGAAATTTTTTTCGAAATGTTTTTCACCAGATGGTCAAAATTTCCCGAACCCTGCATTGAATCGTCCCTCATAATCATGTGGTTTTGGGACGTGAAACTCCAACAGTTATATTATTGAGGGACGCAGTGGAAATAAACATTGCGTTAAATCACGCATTCAAACACACACACACACACACACACACACACACACACACACACACACACACACACACACACACACACACACACACACACACACACACACACACACACACACACACACACACACACACACACACACACACACACACACACACACACACACACACACTGTTTCAACAACGTCTGTAAGAATACGATCCCAAGGTTCCACTGGCAGCCCTCTGAACATGCATGATACCATAATATTTACAAGGTACTGAACTAAATGAAGTCGCAAGATTTCATGTAAAAAATGGATTTTGCACTTCACGATGAGTTATGTTCTTTTTGCTTCTCTGCACTTGCGTAAATATTGCCTCTCAGTTCTCTTTGTCTCCCTCTATCCGCATTTTGATTTTGTGATGACGATGGATGGCACGTACCTATCCCCGCTCCTTTACACACAGACATCTGTCTCTCCACTTTTATTTTTCTGTACTTCACCTGCAGCAGAGAGGACCGCAATGTGTCGAGGGAAATGAGACATTATGAACACGTCGCGACTCAGGCGAAACAGCTCGTACAGCAACAAGGGGCCTTCTTCGTATATACACGATGAACGCAGACATGACGCGTGTCTACTTTGTGTCCGTGTATATGGAAGCTCCAATTTCCGGATGCGCCGCTAACAGTGCCGAACGGCAACGCGTCTGAAAGGCAGCAACGTTTCCTGACGAGAACTTTCGACTCCGCGACCTTCGACCTCGACGCTGCGCATTTGGCGAAGCGAATAAAAACGACGGTGGGCCGACGGCAGGGAGGAAGCATGCGCGACAGCGAGTTTCGAGAAACGTCAAGCATTTGCATGCTCGCATGACACCGCAGGCGCAGAAGGAAGAAGAGCGACGACCTCTTCGTTGGCCGTCGTGACCCGATCACGTTCGCCTGCGCACACATCCGGCACGGTGCGGACAGTTCGCTCCGAGGAGTCGTTCGCCGAAGCGTGCAACGGCGACAGCACGGGTCGTGCGGTTGCGACGAAAGGAAGAAGAAAGAAAACTCGCGTTGCATGGCCCGCGCGCCTGCGTGTTGACAGCGTCTCGCAAGGAGCCTTGCGATCCTTTGCGCACTGACCCGTATAGTCGCATCCCGCTGAGGTTATATACGTTGTAGGCCCCGAGTAATGGGACAGCTGCCGCATCAGCGTTGTGTGTCTTTCTGTAAGTCAAATGTGGCATGTATTCATTAAGGCGAAAGCCTTACATCTCTCATGAGTAGAAAAATCCGGCATCCGGCGGCGTCGTGAACCCGAATCGCACCAAAATTCACGTGACCAAGTGATGAAGTCATCGATGACGTCATCAGATAACCTGGTCAATTGTGGGCAGATCCCGAAGGTATAGTGCCACACCGGATGAGGCGCAGAAAGCTTCAGATGGGTGGGTGAGGGAGGGGAGGGGGTCATTCAATCGACTGAGAATGTAAAAGTAATTCAGTAAGTGTCGGCTACGCTTTCCTTATAGCATTAGCCAAAGGGACTGTCATTTCTTTCTTTGATAACGTCACAATACCGTAAAATGGGCCGTGTAACTTTTTGAACATGGAAAACGCTGCCGATCAGTCAAGGCTCCTGTGTTAGCCAAATATTATTGAGGCGATAAAAAAAATCTGGCGTCCGATGGTGCAAACACGAATGGTACCAAAAGTTCCCGGGGGCCTGGAGGCCAGGTGCGACCTAAGGTCCGTTAAAAGGAATCAAAGGTGAATTAAAGCTGACTCGTATGTGAATTAAAGCTAGCCAAAGGGGAATCAGATGTGAACTATGTCGGTTACAACTTAAAAATACAAGCTCCGCCCCTCCAACTTCGGCTCGCCTGTCATTCATCTATAGGTGGTCGTACTGTAGGTGGTTTTCGTTGTAAGCATAAGTACTTATTCGCTGCTAATGTAGACACTAAGCATATCAGTAATTAAAAGTTCGTCGTTTCCACTTAAAATATTACGTTTTCCCGAACAGTGATGTCAGAATCTTTGCTGAAATTTGCCAGGACGTTCAAGTTTTCGACCGAAAACTACAATTATGCGTCTGTATGGGAAAATTACCTACCTGAAATACGCGGAAGCTGCTTGACGTCACGAACGTGAGCAAATGCGATTGGTTGGGGCACCTATGCAAGTTTTCTCTGGGTGGGACAGCGACGGCTGTGGGAGGAGTTTACATTTATTCCTATTGGTTGTAGCCGTCGATAGGGTGCTTTAAAAGAAATTGAAGGTGAATCAAAGGTGAATCACATGTGAATTAAAGTTAGCCAAAGGTGAACCGAGTGTGAATTAACAGTAAGTAAATCGAATGGTAAGGTGAATTAAAGTGAACCATACGTGAATTGACAGGGAATTAAAGGGACTCATTGTAAATCAGCAGATAATCTAAATGCTAAACTCAATTAACGGTGAATCACATGTGAAATAATTAGTTAATGAAATGTTTCAGCATCGAAATTGATGTCACTGACGGCGACCAAGACTCGGCATGTAGAACCAGTGGTGATGTCTAGGCGACCGCAATAAAACAGTAAGAAAATAACAGTGCAGTTGACTGAAAACATCAAATTAATTTAATGAATTTCTCGTGAGAGCAAAGGCTACCTAAAGAGACTAAATTTTGTGCAACACGCAACGGGGAATTTGCAGTTTGGCTTCAAAAAGAGGCAGAAATCGCTCGCGCATGCTCTCGGCGATCTAGTCAACGGAGGGAAGGAAGGACACGGCCATTGACTAACTCGATGATCGCGACATACATCCCCGGTAATGTCTATATTGCTTTCTTTAGTTCGATAAATAAGTAATATACATGTTTCTATTTTCAGAAACACCGAAAATGTAGCTATCTTAGTGTTTCCGGTCTCGATCCACGGTCATCTGCTAATTGTTTTGCTTTCTCCTCGTGAGGCGGCAAGCGGCGTACTACACCCGTGCTATTTCAGACACTAAGTGCCTGACTCAGCCACTTGTCTCGAACTGAGACAACCACGACAACACTTACCTATGAATATCGTTCATTCCGAAACCGCCGGTGCACTTCCTGTTGAACACTTTGTCTCTTTTGCACGCCTTGCGAGCAAGGCGCCTTGCCAGACGTCGTTTTTAGCAGAATGAATTCGCTTCGAAATGCGCCGTCCGGATTTGGCAACTATGTGTCGGTCAAGCGGGCGTATGACAAAGGTGGTGTGCTCAATGTACTCACAGAGTTTGGCCAGACTTTCGCACAACAATAGGGCTTCTTGTGCTACGTAGAGTTACCCTGGCCGCCACGTGGCGGTAGGACGCTCGTCATTATACCGGAAGTGTACGAACAATTTGAAATAGAAAACAAACGGAAGATGCTCAAGGTCATGACGAGCGCTGACGCAGCAATTGTGGCCCCTTTGTCGTCCCTCCCTGTGTCGCTTCCAGCTCGCTCGTCGGGACGAGAGAGGGGAAAAAGGTGCCCGGAGCTTGCGAGAAATCCCTGTAACACAGAGCTGCATGGTCTGTCATCTTCCCCTAATTGTTCCTTTTGTGGAGACCAGGAGACAAAGTAAGTGCGCAAAAAGAAAAAAAGTGTGTCGTGGCAAGTGTGCCGACGGTTTTGGATTCATAGGTAAGTGCTGTCGTAGTGGTGTCTGAAAGAGAAAGTGTGTAGTACGCCGCGTGGCGGTGGTGTACTCTTTATTACGCCCAAAAAAGAGGGGACCAGTGCAACCTCCCATGAACGTAAGAGAAAACAAAACAATTATTAGACGACCGTTTATCAAGTTCTACAATCGTTGCATTTTGGCTGTTTCTGAAGATAGAAACGTGTATACTAGATTAAGGCTAAAGCCTTAGGTGCCTCATCAAGCGCGAAAATTGACCGGCGGCGTCAACACAAGTGATGCAAAAAAACATCATCACGTGATGACGGCACCATATGACGCCATCGTGACGTCACGTATCGCCAAATTTTGTGACGTCGCACATGAGATCACATAACGTGAGCCCACGTGATGACGTCACTATGTGACATCGCCGCTTGGTCAAAGGTGGGCCGATCACGGAGGCAGTGCAAAACCACGTTAGGTACAGAAAGCTTTCGGAGGCGGGTGGGTGAGATCAATAAGTACATCGACTGAGGAAAAAAAGGAGGAGATGGCTTTCGCCTTCGAGTCGTCTTAGGTGAATGCATCAGGGACCCTGTGAGTTTTTCTTAAATTTTATTTATTGAATACGAAAAAAAATAATATTGTTATTATCGGGGATGTTTACGCGATCATCAAATTAGCCAATGGCCATGTCCATCCCTCCGTTGAGGTAGTCGGACCCCCCAATGACGTAGTTTGCCGGCAGGAGTGCGAGCGATTTTTGGCTGTTTTAACACGAAAGTGTTCTATGCCGGGGTCCACCAAGACTTCAGTGACGTATTTCCGTCACGGAAATGACGTCGAAAAAATTTACACGATCAAATGGCAAAGAAAAAAAAGTTCCGGCAACGAACCCACGACTGCTTGGTCCGCAACAATAGATGCCGGGCACGATGGCAGCAACAGATGCCACTGCACCACGGTCACAGACTCCAGAAGCTTTACAAACGCGCCTTTTATATCTACCACTCTCCCGATGGGAGGGGTGGTGGTGCCCTCTGGGAGCGGTAAAGTAAAGTAATTCGTAATTATTGTGGCCTCCGCGATTAGCACCTGCAAGTCCGTCCCATTCGGCGCGTTTTCAATAGAAATTCAATTTTGTCAATGCCTTAACACACCGCGAGGTGGCGATCTTAGCCCAAGCGTCGTAAAAGCGTCGGCCTCGCTCATAGCATCACGCTAATCCAAACCAAAAATAGCTCTGAGAACGCGCGCCTGCCTCACCTGGCTCTAACACCGCGTTCCCCGCTCACGCGCTCGCCCCGAGAAAATCGCGGCCGGAGGGCGGTACGACTCGCTATGCGTCCGGCCGTGGTGTTCAATCACATTTTAACGTGCCGCGGGATGGCGACCAAGTTCTGCGTTCAATATGCGACGCTCTTCTGGCTATCACACCTCGTTCTCTGATTACGCTTTCACCGTTAACTACTACAGCTACCAGACGTTAGTCGTCGGGATGGAGACGTACTACCGATCATCAAAGTGGGTGCATCCACGTTAAACGGTGCTACAGCTGCCAGATATTAATATACGTTGTACGAACTCTCTTATATAAATTTACAGTAAACATTGAGTTACTTCTGTAAGGGCACGCTTTACTTTCGTGTTATTCAGATTCCTGAAAAATTTCGTGTATTCCGATTCCAATGAAATAATTAGCCTTATATATATATATATATATATATATATATATATATATATATATATATATATATATATATATATATATATATATATATATATATATATATTATATATATATATATATATATGTATTATAAGGCTTCGTGTTTTCGGCGTTTATCGGAATTTCGTGTAAATCACCAATTCTCCGAAATTCGGAGTTTGAGTTTGCATTATTTTCAATACTTCTAAATGAAATGATATCTGAACACGAAAACATCGGAACACACGAAGCGTATTTTAGTTGTCTGGAAGGTTTAAACGTACAAACACATATACGCACAAGCACAAATACTTGATTGCCAAACACCTACGTTTGTGCTTATTACGACCTTGAAGCTTGTTGTAATAAACGCAAGCATACTTTACTAGCTTCGAGAAAAACCTAGACGCCTAAGCACCATCAGCAGAAAGGAGCACAAGAAAAGAGCGTGGTTGCTTAGGCGTCTAGGTTTTTCTCGAAGTTATGTACCAACTAGCCCCACATCAAGTTCTGCTGAGATGCTTTGCGAGGTTTCTGTCACTGATAAAAGCGCGCGCCTTTCGATTGATTATTCTCAGCTTTGCATCGGAGCACAACGCAGCTACGTTGGCTAAGGCCTTTCCAACCTTCTGGAGAGCGGTTTGTATCAACATGCCAATTGATACTGCGTCACACTACTGGAACTACTTGCAAGTCTATCATAAGAGTCCTACATCCAGGAAGCTCGTAGCAACCACCGCACCTGCCAGGCGTACGCGGAATTCCGGCAAATCGTCGACGGCGATGGAAATGGGGAGGTCCTTCATCAAAGAGCTTATCGTCGCATTGTCTTTCGCACTGACGTCATGTAGGTATTTCCGATATCGTTTATCACTACCTGGCATCGTGCGTGCCGCCGGACACATGCTTCGAAAGAGGCTGCCAAGAGGCACGGTACAGTGGAATCTCAGCATGACTAGTGCACAGCAAAACTGGTGCGTGAGGTAAAGTTTATATCGATCGAACCGGCCCCATGTATCAATGACCGCTTAGAACGTGCCTTTTCGATAAAGAACGGAACAGTGCCATCGTATTGGCCGTTAAAATCGGAGGTTGTCGGATAAACCTAATTGCCAAAAATGTTACCGACAAGTATTTATCGGATTTTTTGCAGTTATCAGAAAACACGGAGCCCTACTTATATATTACAGACAAATTAATCCACAACTCTCGTATATAGATTGCTGCTGTTCATGTAGAAGAAAATTGTGGGTCCGGTGTGTATGTCCAATCCGTAGTCGGCACCATAGGCGCGGAGAGGGGCGTGCCCGGAGAGGGAGGGCGCTATTCCTAGTCCTCTTAGGGGGGCGCCAGGTCCATCGCATATCTTTACTCAGTCGGACCGGTTCCGTCATTCTTTAATGCTCAGGGTTATGACCACGGACGTTCTTGGAGGTAGTGGCGGCTTGTCTACTTCAGAAATACCCCCAGAATGCCGGGACCAAAGGCAGGCCGTTCCGAGAAGCACGTCGTCGCGTCATTTTAATTTTTGCATCCATTGCTCAGGTTGTTTTCATTAAGACACGATGAACAGGGAGAGGGCGGGGCGCTGTGGAGAAACTTGTCCCCCCCCCCCTCCCCCCACGTCATACACAAACACACACAACCCCCATACAGCCGAACAGGCCGTACGGTTCACCATAAGCAAGTTTCCCCGCAGCACCACACCCTTCGCACGCATTTTGGAAGTGGGCTTATAACACTTGAATCCCCCTTCCAGTTGGCGCCCACTGGTTTTAAAGCAAACTCGGATCCCGTGGTCGTGGCGGCATCCGGCTCCAATAGAGGAACCTCGCTATGCAACTGGAAACACTACTTATGTCGCCGCGTCTGCCATCTTCTCGCCGCATCGCAGATTTAGGAACAGTCCTACTAATGAGATCTTTCAGAGAGAGTCGCAAAAAATAACTCCGGGTAAAAAAAGAAAGAGCTTTAGCGTGTAAAAAAAACACCGCTTATAGACCTCCTCGGCCACCGGGGGTTATGACGCTCTAAACTATATTATGACGCTATAAACAATTCGTTTAATGTGTAATTAAGACATGTATAAACGATCGATATTGGGCAAAATTAGGTTTTGGTGCGTGTAAAACCCCGCTTATGAACGGCGTCGATCGCCGGGGGTTGTGGCATGCTCCTGTAATCCAGCGGCCTGGAGGCTTGCGCTAGAGGACGGGTTGAGGCTGGGAGTTCTTCCCCGTGACGGCTCATGTTGATCGGGTGTCCGCACTAAGCTGGGCGTCGATATGGAGACCCCAGGGGAACCCGGGGGTGTCCAGGTCGCCTAAGGAGGAGCGAACCGGCCCAGGGCGGAAACGCAGCAGGCAAAAGCTCCCGCGCTCTGCAGTAGTGGGATCGCACTTGTGAATGGGCAGCTGGGGTAGCCCAGGCGATACACTCGGACCTAGCGCTTTTTTCTTTGTTCGCTATTTATTGTTTACCGTTTTTCTTTTTTGTTGCAGATGCTTGATAACAATATATGACGCTATAACCGATTCGTTTAATGTGTAAGTAAAAGATATTTAAACGATCAATATTGGGCAAAATTAGGTTTTGGTGCGTATAAAACACCGCTTATGAACGGCGTCGATCGCCGGGGGTTGTGGCGTGCTCCTGTAATCCAGCGGCCTGGAGGCTTGCGCTAGAGGACGGCTTGAGGCTGGGAGTTCTTCCCCGTGACGGCTCATGTTGATCGGGTGTCCGCACTAAGCTGGGTGTCGATATGGAGACCCCAGGGGAACCCGGGTTGTCCAGGTCGCCTAAGGGGGAGCGAACCGGCCCAGGGCGGAAACGCAGCTGGCAAAAGCTCCCGCGCTCTGCAGTAGTGGGATCGCACTTGTGAATGGGCAGCTCGGGTAGCCCAGGCGATACACTCGGACGTAGCGCTTTTTTTTGTTCGCTACTTCTTATTTATCGATTTTTTTTGTTGCAGATGCTTGATGACAATATATGACGCTATAACCGATTTGTTTAATGTGTAAGTAAAAGATGTTTAAACGATCGATATTGGGCAAAATTAGGTTTTGGTGCGTATAAAACACCGCTTATGAACGGCGTCGATCGCCGGGGGTTGTGGCGTGCTCCTGTAATCCAGCGGCCTGGAGGCTTGCGCTTGAGGACGGCTTGAGGCTGGGAGTTCTTCCCCGTGACGGCTCATGTTGATCGGGTGTCCGCACTAAGCTGGGTGTCGATATGGAGAACCCAGGGGAACCCGGGGTGTCCAGGTCGCCTAAGGAGGAGCGAACCGGCCCAGGGCGGAAACGCAGCAGGCAAAAGCTCCCGCGCTCTGCAGTAGTGGGATCGCACTTGTGAATGGGCAGCTGGGGGTAGCCCAGCCGATACACTCGGACGTAGCGCTTTTTTTTGTTCGCTACTTCTTATTTATCGATTTTTTTTTGTTGCAGATGTTTGATGACAATATATGACGCTATAACCGATTTGTTTAATGTGTAAGTAAAAGATGTTTAAACGATCGATATTGGGCAAAATTAGGTTTTGGTACGTATAAAACACCGCTTATGAACGGCGTCGATCGCCGGGGGTTGTGGCGTGCTCCTGTAATCCAGCGGCCTGGAGGCTTGCGCTAGAGGACGGCTTGAGGCTGGGAGTTCTTCCCCGTGACGGCTCATGTTGACCGGGTGTCCGCACTAAGCTGGGTGTCGATATGGAGACCCCAGGGGAACCCGGGGTGTCCAGGTCGCCTAAGGGGGAGCGAACCGGCCCAGGGCGGAAACGCAGCAGGCAAAAGCTCCCGCGCTCTGCAGTAGTGGGATCGCACTTGTGAATGGGCAGCTGGGGTAGCCCAGCCGATACACTCGGACCTAGCGCTTTTTTTTTTTGGTTCGCTATTTATTGTTTACCGTTTTTCTTTTTTGTTGCAGATGCTTGATAACAATATATGACGCTATAACCGATTTGTTTAATGCGTAAGTAAAAGATGTTTAAACGATCGATATTGGGCAAAATTAGGTTTTGGTGCGTATAAAACACCGCTTATGAACGGCGTCGATCGCCGGGGGTTGTGGCGTGCTCCTGTAATCCAGCGGCCTGGAGGCTTGCGCTAGAGGACGGCTTGAGGCTGGGAGTTCTTCCCCGTGACGGCTCATGTTGATCGGGTGTCCGCACTAAGCTGGGTGTCGATATGGAGACCCCAGGGGAACCCGGGTTGTCCAGGTCGCCTAAGGGGGAGCGAACCGGCCCAGGGCGGAAACGCAGCTGGCAAAAGCTCCCGCGCTCTGCAGTAGTGGGATCGCACTTGTGAATGGGCAGCTGGGGTAGCCCAGGCGATACACTCGGACGTAGCGCTTTTTTTTGTTCGCTACTTCTTATTTATCGATTTTTTTTGTTGCAGATGCTTGATGACAATATATGACGCTATAACCGATTTGTTTAATGTGTAAGTAAAAGATGTTTAAACGATCGATATTGGGCAAAATTAGGTTTTGGTGCGTATAAAACACCGCTTATGAACGGCGTCGATCGCCGGGGGTTGTGGCGTGCTCCTGTAATCCAGCGGCCTGGAGGCTTGCGCTAGAGGACGGCTTGAGGCTGGGAGTTCTTCCCCGTGACGGCTCATGTTGATCGGGTGTCCGCACTAAGCTGGGTGTCGATATGGAGACCCCAGGGGAACCCGGGGTGTCCAGGTCGCCTAAGGAGGAGCGAACCGGCCCAGGGCGGAAACGCAGCAGGCAAAAGCTCCCGCGCTCTGCAGTAGTGGGATCGCACTTGTGAATGGGCAGCTGGGGGTAGCCCAGCCGATACACTCGGACGTAGCGCTTTTTTTTGTTCGCTACTTCTTATTTATCGATTTTTTTTTTTGTTGCAGATGTTTGATGACAATATATGACGCTATAACCGATTTGTTTAATGTGTAAGTAAAAGATGTTTAAACGATCGATATTGGGCAAAATTAGGTTTTGGTACGTATAAAACACCGCTTATGAACGGCGTCGATCGCCGGGGGTTGTGGCGTGCTCCTGTAATCCAGCGGCCTGGAGGCTTGCGCTAGAGGACGGCTTGAGGCTGGGAGTTCTTCCCCGTGACGGCTCATGTTGATCGGGTGTCCGCACTAAGCTGGGTGTCGATATGGAGACCCCAGGGGAACCCGGGGTGTCCAGGTCGCCTAAGGAGGAGCGAACCGGCCCAGGGCGGAAACGCAGCAGGCAAAAGCTCCCGCGCTCTGCAGTAGTGGGATCGCACTTGTGAATGGGCAGCTGGGGGTAGCCCAGCCGATACACTCGGACCTAGCGCTTTTCTTTTGTTCGCTACTTCTTATTTATCGTTTTTTTTTTGTTGCAGACGCTTGAGGACAATATATGACGCTATAACCGATTTGTTTAAAGGGACCGACAACTGCCCAGAACATGAAATGAGATGACTGCACTGATGGAAAGGTTGTCCGTCGCATTGACTCGAACCAACCCTGTTTATCTCGTGAGAGGTGAATTTATATTTTAATTTCTTCATTGAAAGTTGCGAAAAATGACCTTTGGCGCCTCTGGCGTCAAAATCATAAACGGTCCGATGAAGCCGGTCACGTGACCATTGATTGGTGAATGCGTCTAATGACGTTTTCTGTTGGTACTGAAATATTGTTCATTTCTTTACATTAAAAGATATTACTCCATAAAAATGTACATATAGGCCTGCGTTAGTTGTATGCAACGAAGTGGCGCTGCCTTCGCTTGGCGTAATGATCCCATGCCCATGCCGGGACAAGCCATCCATGACACAGGCGCAGGCAACCTTGGGCGCAGGCGCACACAACGCTGTACAAATACCGATAAGGTGTATAAAGCCACATCATCTCATTGTAATAGCTTGCTATTTTCAAAAATGGTTGGAAAGCTCAAAATAAAGGTGGTTAAGCATAGATACAGTAACTCCTGCGAAAGCAGAACAACGACAGCTTTCACAAGGGCTAGAGGCATCGCTATCAATTCTCAGCGTTGCTGGAGCAAGCCTTCATGCGTGTTTGGAGCCTTTCAGATCGAAAAATACTGCTTATAAAATAACTACGCGCTTTTAGGATAAACCACTGCAGCTACAAACGCTACGAATGGTTAGCTTCCTGTCGCGCCGTAAAAAACTGGGTCGAGAAAAATCAGTTGTCGGTCCCTAAAAGATGTATAAACGATCGATATTGGGCAAAATTATGTTTTGGTGCGTATAAAACCCCGCTAATGAACGGCGTCGATCGCGCGGGGGTTGTGGCGTGCTATTGCATTTCCGGCCGCGCTAGCGATAGGACGTGTTTTCATGTGCTCCGTAGGGGCGGTGACAGCGGCTTTGAGCCGCGGAAACAGGATGGAAAGCAGCAGTTCTGAGGATTACCAAGTGGTTCTACCACAGTTGCTTACGGGTCCGTGCGCTTTAAATACTGTTTTTCTGCACGGTGACATAAGAGCCAGGCCATTCCGGGCCGATGATTTTCGTGACACGTTGGCTCGTCTGGGATTGCTGACTGAGGTCGTGGCCCTCGGAGATGAACGCGTATGGGCGGCGACTTTTTCAAGTGCTGAGACAGTGAAAAAAGTCACAGTTTCGCCGCAACGGCGAAACAATGATTTATTTATTTATTTATTAGTATACCCTCAAGACCCAGAGGGTGTTACAGAGGGGGTGGGTACAATATGAACGTGGCAAAAATAATAACAGCGAAGGAAATACAACAAATATCAATAGTTAAAAAGAGAAAAAAAAATAACAAAAACGAAAACGAAAAACAATAGTGTGCAGTTACACCATAATGTGTCTCGACACTGCGGCCTTGAACAGCCCTTGGTCCTTAGTGGCAGCAATGGTGGGGGGAAGGCGGTTCCAGTCCCTGCTCGTTTTCGGAAGAAAAGATTGCAAAAAATGGTTTGTGCGGCAGAAAGGAATGGCTACTTTATTCGGGTGGTCAACACGGGATGAGAGGTAAGCAGGTCCGGAGATTAATTCCTCTCGAAGTACTTGATTATGAAAGAAAATTTTATGAAAGAGCGACAGACGGAAAATTGTTCTTCTAGTGACGAGATCAGGGAGCTGAAGAGTAGATTTAACACTGGCAGTACGGGCATAGTTGTTATGAATGAAGATCGGTTTTGGACAGCTTCTAAGGCTTCAATTAATGTTGATTGATTTGGGTCCCATATCGCAGACGCGTACTCGAGTTTTGGTCGGACTATTGTTTGGTAAAGCTGTAGTTTAAGGTGTGATGGTGCTTGGCGAAAGTTTCTGCGGAGGTAACCAAGAGAACGGTTAGCGTTGTTGATAATATAGGTAATGTGAGAATGCCACGATAGGTCATTTGTTATGTAAACGCCAAGGTATTTGTAGCTACTAACCTGCTCTAATCTAGTTCCATTTAATGTGTAGTCGAAAAGTGTCGGAGTGATGGAAGAACGTGTGATTGACATGCTTTTACACTTAGTAACGTTAAGGTTCATCAGCCACGTATTGCACCAGTCAGAGACGCGATTAAGATCACCTTGAAGAAGTAAGTTGTCATCTTCGTTAGTTATTCTGCGGTACAAAACGCAGTCGTCTGCAAATAGTTTTATGGAGGACTTAATGTTACTTGCTAGGTCATTTATGTAAACTAAAAGAGTAAAGGACCTAAAACGGAACCTTGCGGTACGCCAGATCTAACTGCACAGGGGTTTGAGGAACAATTATTAGCGGTGACATACTGAGTGCGGTTAGTAAGAAAGCATTCAATCCATTTCAGAGTGTTGGGGTCGATATTCAGTGTGCTAAGCTTAAGTAGTAGTAATTGGTGTGAAACTTTATCAAAGGCTTTCGCGAAATCTAAAAAAATGCAATCAACCAGTATTTTGTTATCTAGTGCTGAGATGACGTCATGTGTAAAAGATAGAAGCTGAGTTTCGCACGAATGATGCTTACGAAATCCGTGTTGGAACTTGCTGAAGAATCCGTTGGTTTCTAGAAATGCCATGAGATTAGAGTAGATTATGTGCTCGAGCATCTTACAGGGAATACTTGTTAAAGAAATTGGTCGGTAGTTCAGGGGAGAGTGTTGGTTTCCGGATTTAAAGACGGGAATAACCTTCCCCACCTTCCAGTCAGTTGGCAAAGTGCCACACTGGAGAGACTGCTTAAAAATGTGCGACAATACAATGGAACAGTACACTTCAGTGTTCTTCAGAAATTTCGCGTTTATCTCATCAGTGCCACAGGCAGAAGACAGCTTAAGTCGCCGGATTAAGTTATTAAGATTAAGGATTAAGGATTAAGATTCTATAGTTATGTAATCCATTGGAAAAAAACCCGCTGTGATATACCTGCGGCACTGAAACAGCACGTGAATCTGAAAAACATTGCGAAAAGACGTTGTTAAGAACAGAACAGCACTCTTCGTTGCGCATCGCGCGGCCATTGGAATCAGTGAGTGATATGACGGTTTGTTTTTGCGATAGCAATAAATTGTAATGTAACGCGAAGAACGGAAAGCAGCTCGAAATTGCCAGCGCATCGCTCGAGCCCAAAGGACGCACGGAAAGAACGCACACAGGACGAGCGCGAACTTATGCGTCACAGCTCGACACTTGAAGCGCACTGCTCAAACATAAAGCAGGACGCACGAAACAAACGAACAGGTACACACAAGACGAGCGCGAACTAATTGTCACAGTTGTTACTTATTTCTGTTTGAACAGCGCGCTCCTTTCGCAAACGCGGCCGCTGCAGCGAGCGAAGCACCCCACCGGCCGCCCCTTCTTTCCTTGAGATAAGCGCACGAAAGCGACGACGCCCTGTAGAGCGAACAGCAACGGAGTTCGCAGGGGCGGGGCGACGATCGTTAAAGCGCGCAACACGCGCGCACGTCGCGCCATCTATGTGGCCACTAAGAAAGCATGCCGAATTACATGGTGTATATAAATAGCTCGCCGTTAGCAGGCTGTGAGACGGTGCTGTCGTGGCCTAACGTCTAACGCGGCGGGCTGCAAAGCGAGAGGTCGCCCGTTCGATTCCGCGCGTCAGAAAGAATTTCTTAATTATTTTTCTTTATGGCCTTTCTATATATATACATACTTATACATATGCGGTGAATGACGGCGACGGGGACGGACATTTTCCAGCCGAGACTGTCCATATAATTGCTATCGCAATAAAAGGTGCTGTGCCAAGGTGACTTGAAGGGGAAGTACCGAAAATGCCTCGTCGTGGACCCGTGGAGCCAGGACGTTCGTCTTGCCCCGCCACGGTGGTCTAGTGGTTATGGCGCTCGACTGCTGACCTGAAGGTCGCAGGATCGAATCCCGGCCGCGGCGGCTGCATTTTCGGTGGAGGCAAAAATGTTTGAGGCCCGTGTACTTAGATTTAGGTGCACGTTAAAGAACCCCAGGTGGTCGAAATTTCCGGAGCCCTCCACTACGGCGTCTCTCAATCAAATCGTGGTTTTGGGACGCTAAACCCCAGAAGAAAAAAAAGAAAAAGAAGAGGACGTTCGTCTTAGGCTCTACTGGCGACTGCACAGCATTCATGACGAGGATGTTTGCTCGGGACTAAGGCCGTATGGGAAAGTGAAAGAAGTTACCCGTGAACGCTGGCGCATTCAAGGCATCCAAGACAAGCGATCATCGACGCGCACTGTTTGCCTGAAGTTAAAGCCGGGCGTGACTGTGGATGATTTACCGCACCAGCTACGCATCGGCGGCATCATGTCGCTTCTGGTCGCACCGGGACGAGCCCCGTTATGCCTGCGATGCGACCGTACGGGACATATAAGAAGAGACTGTCGTGTGCCCTGCTGCGCGGTGTGTAAACGGTTCGGTCATGAAGAAAGCGAATGCGTGCGAACCTACGCCAATGCAGCTGGCCCTCCGAAAGGTGATGAAGTAACCCGCGAACACTTAATGGATGAAGCAGACGCCGAAGAAGCGGCCAGTGGATCAATGATGGCGCCGCAAGCTACAACTCCGGAAACGGTGGTGCATGCGGCGGACAAAGAGACCCCGAAGTCGCCTGCGAAGATCGCCAAAGTCGACACCGGTGAAAAGAGAGACAGGAGCTCGAAGAGGAATTTGAAGATGACTACCGATGAGACGTCGATGGACACAAGTGGGGTGCCGTTAAAACGAACCCTTGAAGAAGACCTTCAAGGAAGTGCGGGTGATACCAGCACGAAGGAACCGATGCCAAAGGCGCCATATCGTCGGATGACCTTAAGGCAGCCACCGAATTTGCCACCGAGCCGGAAACCGACCGACACAGCATCTTTTCTGGTTTTCTTTTTCTTTTTTTTAATTTTCTTTCCTTTCTTTTTTGTTCGTGCATTCTTTTACATTTTTGACCGTAAAAGTTATTTCGTATCACGTGCTGAGTGACGAGCTTATGTGTAGCTCTGTCCGGCTATTCGTCACAACAAAATGATTCGCATAGACAAACCCTTGCGATTAGCTACTATCAATGTAAGGGGACTGTCAGGACGAAGGAAGCAATATCAGCTACGACGCCTTCTTGACTATAAATATCTTGATATCATTGCATTGCAAGAGACAAAGGTAGAAAGTAAAGAAGGGACGGACATAATGGTAAATCTTTTCACGTCGCGATATCTTGTGTGCGTATCTCATGCATGCGGAAGAGCCGGCGGCTGTGCACTCCTGATTAGAAAAACGTTGGGTACAACAATTGAAAGTGTTATAACAGATCAGAATGGACGCCTGGTTGTGTGCGATTTATTGTTATGTGCAATGAAGTGGCGTGTTATTTGTTTGTACGCACCGAATGGAATAAGCGACCGGACAAGCGTTTTTGATATTTTGGATGGCTATTTGAGAGTAGAATGGTTTATTATAATGATGGGTGATTTTCAACTGTGTGTAATGTGGAGGATCGTGTACGTGCACCACTGATTTATGATGCTAGTGCAAGAGCTCTTGTCAGAATGATAGAAGAGCATGAAATTACAGATGTTGGTTATGTATTTGCAAATACAAAAATTCCAAAGTTCACCCACTACCAGCGAGATAGTCATGCGAGGTTAGATAGAATTTGTTTCAACCCCAATTATATCGCACTGTAGCGGCTATGGCGTATCAAATGTGTCATTTAGTGACCACAGTGCTGTCCATGTTTTTGTAGGTCCGAAGAAGCCCTCCAAGTTTAATTGGTCACTGTGGAAATTTAATGATAAACTTTTACAGGATGAAGTATTTGTTAGCAAAGTAAAGAATGGTATTAGGGCGTACCACGAAAGGCACGAAACAAGTTGTTGCGAAGCGTGGGAATATTTTAAGGAGCAGCTCAAATTAGACACCATTGAAAGATCGTGTGTACTAAAACAGAAAGAAAAAAGGAAAGAAAGGGAGCTACAAGCTGAGCTAGATTTTCTCTTGAGCAAAGAGAGAAGTGCTCCTGGAAGAAAAAAAGCTGAAATGGAACGATTGGACGTTGAAAAGTACAAAGGTGCCATTGTCAGTGAACGCGCAGCAAAGCTTTGGGTGCGGCGAAGAACCAACGAAGAGTTCAATATCTGACGAAAAGGGCTATGCTGCAGGAAATGGGATAAATGTCATAACGTACCAGAATGACGTAACCTGGGAAAAAGAAATAATTCTACGCGCTTTTGAAAACTATTATGAGGGAACTATTATGCTGGGGCAGCAAATGTCATTTTCAGAAGTATTCGATGAAGTTTTTCTTCAGAAAATACCTAAGCTCGATGATAGCGAGAGAGAAAACTTGGAGGCCCCTGTAACGGTGGCGGAAATAAAAAAAGCCATCGAAAACTTGAGCAATGGTAAATCACCAGGACCAGATGGTTTCGGTGCAAGCTTCTATAAGACGTTTAGGGAAAACTAGCCGGTATCTTGCATGATGTAAAAGGTAGCGGCCGTGCAACGCCGCTCGCGTGCTCGGGCTGGCTCGGGCACGTCATGCGCACGTGACCATGCATGCGCATGACGTGTTCATGCGTATGCGTCAAGTGAAGAGGGCAGGGAAGGGATTTGGCTTGCGAAGGCTACACGGGGCCATTGGCAAGGGTTTGAAACTCGCCTCCTCGCATCCTGGTTTCGCGCCGCTACAAATTATTGTTTTTCTCAGCTCGTAATGAACCAATTTGAAAAATTCTTGCGGCATACTGCTCTTAATTCGGCACACAACAACTTCCAGCGTCTAACTAAAATTTGCTATGTGGCCTGGTGAGGGGTCCTTTAACGATGGAAGTTTATGAGTAAGCTTCACCGATAATTTCGTTTTCCTATCCTGCATTCACTGAAGAATCAGAGTATATGTTGTCCGGTGGGCTCAAAAAATGCGCAGGCGCACCAGGAAGAAAAATAGCTGGCAATGACGCCCCTCCAGGCCCCCTCCCCTCCTCCTCTCTATTTTCTTTTTTTTTCTTTTGGTGCGGATTTGCGTGCCAAATTACGTTTAATCAGCACATAATACCAACCCGTCCAGCATCCGATCATTCAAATTTATGGAACGCGACTGATCTATGATATAGCTCGCATATGTAATTTCTCAAGTTTTATTTTCGTATTGTTCGTTTTTTGTTTTTGATTGTTTTTTTCTTAGAGGGTGGGCTGTGTTTCCTCCACTGCATATCGTTGCTAAAGAAAAAATTCGGCAGATCCCACGTACCGTGGGAATCGATGTTATGCGAAGCATGCGCGGGATGGTGACTGTGGCGTAATTTTTCACATTGAGCAAAACGTTACGGAATGACGCTACAGAAATATGGTAGTGGTATACGCACACTCATGTGTTGAAGAGTTGCATATGTATTATATAACCAGTTGTTTACAGTTGCGTAACGATGCCAACAGCAACGTGGGTGTTACCAACACCAGACGTGTTAAGCTGACATGTAGTGCTTATATTCTTCAATACTGGATAGCGCGAATCCGAACAAGACAAAGAAGGAACACAGATGCGCAGGACAGTCGTTACTCGAAACTAAGCTTCATTCAGGAAAGTTTCCCTAGATATATATACACAGCCGAGTGGCACGCGCAGGCGCACTGCACGTACGTTACAGTCACAGTGGCAGTTGTTACCGTTGTTTGCTTATACTTGTCTGTTATGACGGAGAACGCACGCGCGCACGGAGAACGAACACACGCACGCATGCACGAACCCGTGTGGATGTGTGGAAGGCAGGGGCGTAGCCAGAAATTTTTTCGGGGGGGGGGGGGGGGTGTTCAACCATACTTTATGCATGTTCGTGCGTGCGTTTGTATGCGTGCGTGTATATATGAGCAAGCAAAATTGAAAACTTTCGGGGGGGGGTTGACCCCCCCCCCTTGGCTACGCCCCTGGTGGAAGGAGTTCTTGACAGTTCTTGAACAAGGTCATCATTACCGTGATCAGTGAGCCGCAGCAGCCGGACCGGACTTGTTATTCGGATCCGTTCATGATCGCGGCTACGAGGGGTCTAAGTGCAGTGAAGTGCGAGGTATATTACAGCTGGTGGAAATCCTGGATGCCTCTTACGATGAAATCATCTGATGCCTCATGTCCTGGACGCGGCACCGAGGTCTTTTGATGCCCTGTCCACATCCTAGCCGTCTTTCACGCAGTATAAGGACCAGGCGTTAATGAGTCTTGATAAAACAATGTTGAAGTCACCGGTAATGACGAGGGGCCTGGTTCTCTTGGCAGATTTATTGTAGGAACCATTGATGCCGGTTTTTGCGTAATCCACGTGGTCCACGTTGCGGACCACGTGGACGATTGGATGGTAGTTGAGCGTCTTCCTGGGCTGTTCTGTTTTCAGCTTCCTCACTTTCCTTGCGTGCGCCGCGGTGGTGTAGCGGTTAAGGTGCTCGGCTGCTGACCCAAAGGTCGCGGGTTCGATTCCGGCCGCGGTGGTCGAATTTTGATGCAGGCAAAATGCTAGATGCCCGTGTACTGTGCGATCTCGGTACCCGTTAAAGAATACCAGATGGTCAAAATTTCCGAAGCCATTCGCTACGGTGTCTCTCATAATCATATCCCGGTTTTGCGACATAAAACCCCAACAATTATTATTATCGCTTTCCTAGCGTGTCTGTGTGTGTGTGTGTTCGCGGTTACTGTGTTGTATCACCTGTGGCACATACCCGCAAAACATTAACTCTGGTATGCGGGTATGTGCCACACGTGACTGAGAGAAAGGGTTTCATGACGTACGCGACAGGTATTTTGAGTTATTCATGTCATGACCAGTGGATCGTGTTCGTCGTACACTGATCCCCTGCTATGCCGATTTAGGTATACTGCAAGTTATGGAGACGACCTTGAGAGCGCCCAGACGTAGGCGGCTAGATAGATAGATACGTATACAGATAGAAACGGCCAAAGTGCCTGAGGTTCGCTAAGAAATGCTTCGCATTTAATAACGGAGGCGTATGATAAGCAAGCACTACCTCCATCTTTTCAACGAAGCCTTACAGCGTTACTCCCAAAATCGAGTGATCCTGAAAAACTACTATCAGTGCGACAGTATCCACCAATTAGCTTGACCAACACAGACTGCAAGATATATGCGAAGGTATTGGCAAGTAGGCTGTAAAATGTAGTAAGACAATTAGTAGGTCCCCACCAAACGTGTGGGATATAGGGGAGGTCTATAACAACAATTATTCGCGTTGCAAGGACGATCCTTGAATGCTGCGATGCCTTCTCGGAAAAAGTTGCGATGATACAACTAGACTTGGAGAAGGCTTTCGATAAGGTGTCGCATGAAATTCTTCTCCTTGTCATGGAACACGCCAATGTAGGTTCCGTCTTATTGGAAGGGGTAAAGAGTTAACAAAATGTTGACTCACAGCAATAACATCAGAACGGGTGTAAAACAAGGATGTGCTCTTTCCCCTCTATTATTTGCAATATTCCTAGAACCGTTTTGCTTAAGTGTGATGCATAATAATGACATCAAATGATTTAGTCTTGATTCCAGCGAAATAAAATTACTAGCGTACGCTGATGACGTTGTCATATTCCTTAAAGATAAGCAAAGCGTAAGCAAGGCGGTTGAAGTGACTGCAAAGTTTTGCAGCATGACCGGCAGTGCTGTAAACTGGAGCAAATCGCTGGGTTTATAGCATGAAAGCTGGGAAGATACTCCAGTGCTTTTCGAAAACATGACATGGACCACGACACCGATGAAATACCTTGGCGTACCATTATAACATTGCAATGACACAAAAGAATATTGGCCACAGGAAATCGATGAGGTGAAGGAAAAAATAGCTAAATTCGGAGGCCGCAACATGTCTATATTCGCGCGAACGACAGTGTGCAGCATCTTTCTGGTCGCGAAAATATGGTATGTACTGCAGTTTTTATGTATATCAAGAATGAGTATCCAGAAGCTACACAGAGTCTTCGCTTTGTATATATGGGGTTCAACTTGGGAACGAATGAGCCGTACTAATTTATTTCTACCACTGAAGGCAGGCGGTCTTGGACTAGCGCATTTATTTTTGAAACAGGTAGTGTCACGATTTCTGTGCTTGCGGGATCAAAGAAACAACTTCCTGCACACAGTTATTCAAGTAAGATTAAGTGATGCCGCCTCAGAATTCGTTGTCTCATCAAATTATAGAAAGGGTTTGAGGATAACAGGATTCCTGCGTGAAATGGTATGGGCTTTTCGGTTTTTGCATGCGCGTTTTTCATTGGACTATCTTAGTAGTGTTACAAGGAAAAAACTGTAGAAAGACGTTATAGACGTCACTTTACCGCTGCCCGTATACCGATCCATGTACGATAAAAGCTACAGTGCAAACATGTTGAAATGAGTTAAGAGAATGCCAATACATGCGTTGTGTAGAACCTTTTTCTTTCAGCTACACAGTGCGACATTGACTGTGAAGCCTTGGCTAAAAGAAAGAGGGATTTTTGTGCCCTACACAATCAATTGTCTCAGACGCAGAAACCCTGAGACGATCGAACATATATTTCTGGATTGTTCTGATGCGCTATTTCTACGGGACGTGCTACAACGCACCTTCAAAAAGGACTTACCAGTAACACATACGGCATACGCTTTCTGCCAACGATCAGTGACGATGGTGTGCCGTATGATATGTTCATGGTGATGATGCTACACAGCATTTGGAAGACTCGTATGGCAGTGCGCCATGAAGACATCTGTATATTGTCACCCAGAGAGTATTTCAATTAGAGCATTGTTTATATTCGTGAAAGCCTTAAACACATGACGGACAAACCAGTGTGGTATCATCTCTTGGACAGTTTGATATGCCATAAACCTTTTTTAATGTCAAGCATTGGCCAAGATTGGTTAATGTTTGTTTTATCATTCGTATCATGGTTTTGTATTGCAACTTGGCAATAAAGAAAGAAAAAGGGTTGTGGCGTGCTCCTGTAATCCAGTGGCCTGGAGGCTTGCGCTAGATGACGCGTTGGGGCTGGCGTGCGTACTTTTAGAGTACTGGGTAACTAGCTACACTTTCACTCAGTCGGACCTGTTCCGTCATTGTTTAATATGCAGGGCCTTGGCCATGCAGGTTTTTACAGTGAAAGCTGTTATGAGATAACAATAGCCGTTTTTGGCGCTGTAGTTGTCGGCCGCCGCCGGCGGTGTCCGTAACCGCTATCGCGCGAAATACGGAAAAAAGATGAAACAAGAAAAACATCCAGGTTGGTACGGGAGTCGAACCTGGGCTCTTTATGTGGCAGCCCAGTATTCTACCGCAGAGCCATGCCGGGGCTGGAAATTCCTTTGCAAAAAGACCCTATCAGGCTTCATGTCGGGAAGGAACCACATTAACCTATGCAATATTTCGTGGTCGAAGAGCAAAATAGCAACCAGGCGTCACACAACGTGAATTCTGTAACCAAGCGTCACACAATGCGAATTTCGCACCGAGTGAGTCGTTGAATGCTTCCAACCCATTACAAAGGGATCAGCCACAATTTTTCACCGTCATCAGCCGCCGCTTCAACAAAGTGCGCATAATGCCTCACAGATGTGTAGCGGGTACCTCGCTTCTCCGCAGAATGACGAATAATGGCGTAGTGGGTGCTTCCCGATTTCACAGAACTTATGATTTGTGGCGTAGTGGGTACCTTGCAAGTGTACTTGCATAAGTAGCCCCAAGAGAGTTTACAACGGGCTCTAGAAATGCCGCTCCTCCAGCTTTTAAATGCGAAGCATTTCTTAGCGGACCTTTCGCACTTTGAGCGTTTCTATCTACGTATCAGGGGCGTAGCCAGGGGGGGGGCTTATGGGGCTTCAGCCCCCCCCGAAATTTTTCGTGCTCTCATACACCACCAACCAGCGGCGTCACCCGGGTGGTGGGATTTATTGGGCTTCAGCCTGATTATCATTTATTTAATTATTTATCTTTTTATGACCCTCAAAATGTTAGCAGAAGCAAGTTTGATATCGGGCTCTACACAGATGGCTCAAAAGTGGATGATGACACAAAACATCAACTGCTAGCTTCTCCTTGGATTCCTCCGCCATGCTATATGTTTAAGTCTATGAACGATTTTAAGCAGAAACGAATGTTTACGTGGCTTGGCTGGACAGGTACCGATGGCTTAGCTTCTCAGCGCTTCAAGAGGGTGCGTTTTGCCGAGTGTGTTTCCTTTTTAGCAGAAGTGAGATTGGCAAGGCTATATGTTTAAGTCTATGAACGATTTTAAGCAGAAACGAATGTTTACGTGGCTTGGCTGGACAGGTACCGATGGCTTAGCTTCTCAGCGCTTCAAGAGGGTGCGTTTTGCCGAGTGTGTTTCCTTTTTAGCAGAAGTGAGATTGGCAAGGGCCAACATGCGCGCACTAAGGCCCTCGTATCCAATCCATTTCAAAAGTGGAAGCACGCCCTCGAAGTCTTCGGTGCACATGAAGTCATTAAATATCACACTGACGCTCATCTGGTAGCCGATAGTTTTCTTCAAACCTTCTCAGGATGTGTGCCCAGTGTTGTTGATCAGCTGGACCATGGCAGGCAAATTCAAATAAGAGAGATCCGAAGGAAGTTACAGCCTATTGTTGAGACAGTTCTCTTTTGCGGGTGGCAAGGTGTGGCTCTCCGTGGACATAGAGACAGTGGTCCCATGGATTCAAGCATAGCCTCCTCTACAAATACAGGCAACTTCAAAGAGCTGCTTCGCATGCGCGCGGATTGTGGCGACACAGATAAAAAAAAAAGCATTTGGAAAGTTGCCCAAATAAGGCCTCATATTTTAGTTTATATGTACAAAACCACATTATAGAAATCTCTGCTGCAATCATCAAGGAAAGCCTAGTCGCAAAAGTAAACGCTGCAGGCTGCTTCTCCGTACTTGCTGATGAAACGACGGATGTTGCGGGTATCGAGCAGCTTACTGTTTGTGCAAGGTACCTTAATAAGGATGCGAACGGAATCGAAGAAGTGTTCTTAGGCTTTGTGCCAATTCACGACCAAATGGCCGGGCCCTGGCCGACACCATCATAAGGCTCCTTATAGAAATGGGAATTAACATGCAGCATCTCCGTGGTCAAGGCTACGGTGGTGCAAGTTCGATGGCCGACAAAACGAATGGTGTTCAAGCTGCTGTCCGTGAGAAATATCCAGCCGCACTCTATGTATTCACTGCGCGTGTCACTCCCTTTATCTAGTTGTGTGTGCAGCATGCTCCATCACAGACATTCGAAACTGTTTTGGGACTCTGAAGGCGACGTCAGCCTTTTTCCGTAAATCTTCTAGCCGCTCACACGTTTTGCGAAAAGTGATAAGTTTGAGCTGTCCTGAGCCTACAAGGCAGCGCCTTTTGGAACTATGCGAAACGCGCTGGGCCGAGAAGCACGATGCAGTGCTTTCATTTGTGAGCCTCTTTCAGCCGTTGATCGCAGCACTAGAGGAGACTAAGTTTAACGGAAATGGCGAAAGTCCAGTGCAGGCAAACAGTCTAATGTTGGCACTCTTTTCACCAGCGTTCCTTGTAAGCCTGCATGTGACGGAACACGTGTTAGCACTGACTTTGCCTGTCAAATAAGCTGCAGACGAGGAGTATCGACATGAGCGCTGCCATTGACGACATAGAAGTGATACAGCAGACAATTGAAAGTGACCGCAAGAACACGAATGTTTCTTTCTCAAAAATATTTGCACAAATGCAGGCATTGGCAGAAAAACTGAATGTGGAGATCACCAGCCGTCGAGCCGGTGTCCGGAAGCAAAACCTTGGGAGCAATGCATTCGAAAGTGCGGAAGAATATTTTCGCAGAACCCTGTTCATTCCGTTCATGAACCACGTACTAGCCCAGTTAAACCAACGGTTCGAACAGCACAGGACACTTCTAAAGGACTTTTCATTAATTGTATCATCCGCAATACCACCAATGCAAGATGATCGGGAGAAAGGAGCAGAAAATCTCCTGACCGTTTTTGCGCATGACGTCGAAACGAGGGCTGGTTTTGGAGAACTGCGACTATGGTGGACAAAGTGGGCGAACAAAGCAGCAAACCAGAGCCCCGGTACAGGAACCGATGCCCTCTCTCATTGCGACAGCAGGTTCTGTGCGAATGTGTACAAGCTACTCCGGATTCTAGTCACCCTTCCAGTGACCACTGCCAGCGCAGAGGGAACGTTTTCAAGCATGAGGTTACTTAAGAACTACTTACGCTCCACGATGTCTGAGGAACGCATGGTTGGCCAGGCACTTCTGTACGCCCACAGAAATGTCGACATCAGCGTGTCGGAAGTCATTGACCGCTTCGCTAAGCTTCCTCGCCGGGTTAACGTTGTCCTTTGATACCGAGCAGGACAAAAATCAGCGCAAACGAAAGGAAAAGACACTACTGTTGCAGAGTTCAGGTCAATCAGCCCGTAATTCTGACGCAATATTATTGTTCACCACCTTTTAAAGCCGTGAGGATTTTGTACCTTTCAGCAGTTAACACTGTGACCTAATATAAACATAAGAATACGGGCATCAGGTGGACATTACCAGCCAATCGACAGCTTCACCTTGTTCACTGAGAGGTCGGCATACGCGGCGTTACCAAACAAATTCAACTATTGAGAAGCCGTACTAACAGCATTGTTTGTTACTTTCATTTGTCGTTTTTGTTCTTCATTGCTTTTTGAACTAGAAGCGGCAACCTTCCTTTAAATTGAGTGCACAATAGTGGTTCGCACTTTTAAAACAGTTTTGAAGTAGTTTCTTTCGTTATTTCTGCGCTCTTCCTTTATAGTTCTGTTTACATGGTGCGTCCGAGACAGCAGCTTGGCCCAATGACATATCAGTTGGCCATTATGTATAGTGATCATTGCTTAGTTCCGTTTATTGATTGTATATTTAAATGTGCATTTGTGAAGTTTTGCGTAAGCATACTGCGCACTGTTTCCGGTGACTTATATTTTGCCCGTATTCGAGGTGTACTTTCCCATTCTTGCTTTTCCCTGGCCGCATCATTTGTGCAAAAAGATTAACATTTTGCGTAAACAATCTGCATTAAAATCCTGGTTATTTCGTGGACTTCATTTTTTTGTTATCGGGCACCTCTTCAGTTCAAAGCTGATGCAGTTCCGAAGTTTACGTGATATTTGCCGTACCTGTTACACACACACACAAACACAAATATTGAAAAGATTGAAGACAGTTATTCCTGGAAAGATTTTGCGGGCATGCCAACATAATATTTTTACGAAAAAACACATTTCTTACTCGTTCTTAACAGAGGGCAGCATTCAAGAAGTGATTTGCAGCATCTAATACAAGTTGTCACTGGTAATACATGGTAATGGTAATACCAGTGACAATGTATGTACATGGTAATACATGTACATACCCACGCCGCTTTTGGAAAATTATGAAACCGGACGACAAAACCACAGTCTCTCTTTGTGACACTTCTAGATCCCCCGTTGCCGACTGCGACGTTCCATCCGTCAACTCTGCATTTTGTTCAGTCTTTACTAACGAACCTAACAACGAACTTCCTGATTTTCCGCATTTTGCTTTTCCGCCAATGCCAAAGATTACATTCAATTCAGAGGGAATTGTAAAAGTTATTAACCAATTAAAGAACTCTTCGTCATGCGGTATAGATGGCATAAACGCCAAAATTCTGAAAAATACTAAACATGTATGTAGTTCCATATTGTCAATCATTTTTCAGCAGTCACCCGACACAGGTGAAGTCCCATTAGACTGGAGAGTTGGGAAGGTCTTTCCGTTCTTCAAGAAAGGTGACCGCTCATTTGCACGTTACTACCGACCAATCTCGCTCACTAGTGTTTGTTCAAAGATCATGGAACACGTCATCTTTTCTCATGTTGCTACATTTTTATCATCCGTAAACTTCTTTCACCCAACCAACATGGCTTTCGTAAAGATCACTCATGCGAGACCCAACTAACATTATTCCTGCACGACATTCACCTTCATATGGACCGTAACATCCCAATTGACACACTGTTCTTAGATTTTGAAAAAAGCCTTCGATATGGTACCTCACTCCCGTCTCCTTCAAAAAACCTCACGTCTAAACCTCATCGGCATGTTTTTAACTGGATTAAAGCATTCCTAACAAACCGTAAACAATTCGTGCATGTTAATGATCACTCCTCCGACCTCTCGCATGTCTTGTCCAGCGTGCCCCAGGGTATCGTCCTAGGGCCTCTTTTATTCCTAATATACATTAACGATATTCCGCTTTCCGTTGAATCTAACATCCGTCTTTTTGCTGATGATTGTGTCCTCTACCGCCCTATAAATAACCCCACTGATGTCTCCTCTATATACAGCATGACCTCTCACGCATTCAGCAGTGGTGTACCACCTGGTTGATGTCCCTTAATGCGAAGAAACATTACTAATTTCTTCCATCGTCGCCGAAACCACACGCCGGCTACTTACACAATCAGCAACTGTCATATAGCTGCTACTGACTCGATTAAATACCTGCGTGTCCATCTTTCGAGTAACCTATCTGGGGCGACCATATAAATCACATAATTCACTCCGATAACCGCGCTCTCGGGTACACACGCCGTAACATTTCCATGACACCACCTTCCGTTAAACTACTCGCTTATAACACCATTGTCAGGCCAAAACTTGAGTATGCAGCTGCTGTCTTTGACCCCCACCAAACTAATCATATCGAAATACTTGAGTCAGTACAGAACCGAGCAACCAGATTCATTGTTTCAGATTATTCCGCTACTCGAGCGTCTCCGCCCTCAAATCCCAGTTAAATCTTTCTACCCTCGCTCTTCGTCGTCGTATTGCACGTCTCTGCCTTTTTCACAGATTCTTTTATTCAACCCCGCGTGACAACCACCTCATCCAGCCGGTCCATCGAGGTCATCGCACAAGTCATCCAAATGCTGTGATTCCGCCATGTGCCCACACCACCTCATTTCAGCAGCCCTTCTTTTTGCGCACCACCCGAGACTGGAATGACCTTCCGAACGAAGCAGCAGTCATCCGCGATTTTGCGCGCTTCAAAAATGCCATCCAGGAAGCAGACTCAACCACATCCTAACATACACCTTCATCGATACCGCCATTTTATGACGCCCACCCCTCATGTAAAGTCCCATATGGGACCTTTGAGGATATAATAAATAAATAAATAAATAAATAAATAAATAAATAAATAAATAAATAAATAAATAAATAAATAAATAAATAAATAAATGTTATTCATATACTTAGTCGTTCTAAAAATTCAATGAGGAGGTCGCGCTGCAACGTGAGCCCCCCCCGAACAAAATTCCTGGCTACGCCACTGCTACGTATCTATCTATCTAGCCGCCTACGTCTGGGTGCTCTCATGATCGCCTCCTCAAATTCGTGTAGACAAAAAATGGCATGGTAGGGTAAGGGGATTTGACGAATATGACTGTCGGGTCATCACATCTATAACGTGAGAATCCTGTCGCGTACGTCGTCAAACCCTTTCCTCCAGACACGTGTGGCACATACCCGTTTACCACGGGCCGCGCTGTACGGGTATGCGCCACAGGTGATTGACAGTTTATATCTACCCAGGAACGGCGAGGACAGACATAGGTAACTTAAATGCGAGAGCGTAAGAGAAACCGACATTGGCAGAGTTGACCCGACGATTGGAAAGAATGAAAATTAGGATCCCAGCAGGAATCGAACCTAAGCATTCTGCGTGGCAATCAGGTATTCTACCACAGAGCCACGCCAGGTCTATAAACTGATTTGGAAAAACAGCCTATGCAGGCGTAATTTCGGTGCAACGTCAATTGTGGTTATGGTGTTGGCTATCTAATTTTGCAAGGAAGCAATAAACACTACATGATACTCCTGCGATACAGGCGTCATATAAGATTAACGTCTGTGGCTCCAGTGTTGGCTCCGCTTTTATAGCAGTCTAATAAACATTACATTTTTATTCCTATGATTCAGCAAGCTATTTTGAAGCATTGCTCGACCCCGGAGGAATACATTAACGAAAGTTACGTATGATATTCACATCATCGCACCGTAAAGTGCACTTTGTCCGCCAGAACTAGGCAGTGTCCTCTTCATTTCTTACGAGGCTGGGCGATGGCCTCATGCTGACCGACGATGCTGCCAGATTGATTGACAGCCGCTTCGTAGACTAGGCTACGTAGGCCACATACGCCCATGTAGTCTACGAATACGACAAGCGCCATCCACTGATGTTGGTCTACGTAGCACTATCCAGGCCTACCAGCTTCGTCGGCCTATACCTCACCAACGCTAAGGGTAAGGGTGACTCCAGGTTCGGACATGTCGCCGGCTCTATCGACATACAGTTTGTCGACGAAATGACCGAGGCGTCCACGATTTCCAAAAACTGTACTATACCTCATACTTCACTACATATGGACCGCTCATCAGCGCAATCACGACCGAATCCAATAACAAGTCATGACCAGCTGCTGCTGCTCACTGACCACGGTGATGATGACCTTGTCCAAGAACTGTCAAGAACCTCTTCCACACATGCACACGGGTTGCTGAAACGTGCGTGCGTTCTCCATCATTAGGGACAAGTATAAGCGCTACATATCAGCTTACCGCTTCTGGTGTTGGTAATACCCACGTCGCCGTTGGCAGCGTTACCCAACTGTAAACAACTGGTTAAATAACACATATGCGGCTCTTCAGCATATGTGTGTGCGTATAAAATTTATACATCTTTAGCGTCATTTTGTAACCTTTCGCTCTGTAACAAAAATTACGTCACAGTGACATTCCAGCCGCATGCTTCGCATAACATCGATTCTCACGGTACGTGGGATCTGCCGAATTTTTCTGTGACTGTGCTGCGCTTTCCGCGCAAGCCTGGCGTTGATCCCTGATGTTGCATTGCATGAGGTGTTTACTTACCACTGTTACTCCCTGAAAGCCGGGGACCAAAGGCAGACCTATGTGAGCAGCGTGTCTTCGCTTCGTTTTCATTTCTGCATGAAGCTTTTTTTTTTTTCGGTTTGACCACTGGAAGCGGGGGAATGGGAGGGGGGAGCATACTTGGCCCTTCCTAATGTAAAACCCTGCGCACGCCTATGGTCGGAACAGAACCACTTCTATGAAACCTTCCTAGTGTCTACAATGTTTTCATTTACCTAGCATTGGTTTCATAGCACGGTGTTTATTATTTAAATTTTCATTAGCCTTAATTGCCATTATTGATTTAGAGCTCGTCAGAATGCCGCTTTGCGTTCGGTGGACTGGATTTCTAGATGTTCGATGGATTACTTTCTTGCCATATGTGCACACCTATCTGTCCTTTGATTGCCACTTATCCCCACATGGCTTGGACTCCGACAGAATATTATAGCTTTCCCGGTTCTGCTTGCTTCTGTAATAGCTTTTAGTGTGTCTCCTACATTTGGAAGCTTGTATTTTTTGGGTGCTCATGTTTGAAGTGCGCTGAAAGAATCGCTGTATATAACTGTGTTGTGGCTCTCGTCTTCTATTGCTTCTTTTTACCGCTGTGTAAAGTGTGAAAAGTGCAGTGGTGAAGAATGAAGCGTGATTTGGTAAGCGTACCCCATTTTCGCGTTCTACTCCAATCACTCCGCAGTCTACGTGTTAGCGTGTTTTGAATCCATCAGTGTATAGGAAGGAAGGAAGAAAGAAACAAGCGAAAAGACAGGGAGGTTAGCCAGTTCTTAGTCCGGCTGGCTACCCTGTGCTGGGGGAAGGGGTAAGGGGAATAAAAGATGATAGAAGAGAGACGTTACAAAAAAAAAGGGGGAGAGCAAGAAAAGGAAAAAGAGAGAAAAAAACGGAAAGGAGAATTCGGCACTACTTAGAGTCTGTCTCTAATACCAGTTGTCCGCAAGAAGCGCAATAATGCTTTCAAAGCCTTCTGCGCTGACGACGGACAAGGCCAAGGCCCCAAAACTCCCTTTTTTCCGACAAAGGGTGATTATCAAGTTTATCTAGCTCATACGAAAGTTATTGTCTTGGCGCACTGAAACATGGATACTCACACAGAAGATGGGAGATCATTTCTTCGCAGCTGCAGTTATTGTATGTAGAGTTGTTGGCTATTCCAATCAGACAGGAGCAGGCATTCGTGAAGGCCACGCCAAGCCACAGACGGCACAGAAGCGTCTCCTCAGCTCGCGATATTCCTGTCGGAAGACGGAGCTGGAGACTGGGATCCAAGCTGTGTAGACGAGCGCTGGTGGATTCCGCCGACTTCAACTGGGCAAGTGTGAGTTCACGTGCCAGCGAACGAAGTCTTGTAGCTCACTTTCATGTGCAGATCGGGCGGCCTCATCCACACGGTCGTTACCGTACATATACCACAATGACCCGGTATCCACTGATACGCTATGTTGTGTTGTTTCTCGATGGCATGGTGGTGAAGGAGCCTTATAGCAGCGACTAACTGCTCCTTAGGTCCATAGCAAAATGGCAACATAAGACATTGAAAAGCTGCCTTGGAGTCAGAGAAGATCGACCAAGCTTGCGAAGATTCTTCAAACACAAACTCTATTGCTGCACGGATGGCGGCGAGTTCTCCAGCCGTCGATGATGTCAAATGCGATGTTTTGAATTTTATGGTGAATGACTTCGCGGGAATAAACGCTGCCAATGCTGAGCATGAAGGAGAGACAGAGTGAGTGAGTGAGTGAGTGAGTGAGTGAGTGAGTGAGTGAGTGAGTGAGTGAGTGAGTGAGTGAGTGAGTGAGTGAGTGAGTGAGTGAGTGAGTGAGTGAGTGAGTGAGTGAGTGAGTGAGTGAGTGAGTGAGTGAGTGAGTGAGTGAGTGAGTGAGTGAGTGAGTGAGTGAGTGAGTGAGTGAGTGAGTGAGTGAGTGAGTGAGTGAGTACGAACTTTACTCAGGTCCTGAGGTGAAAGAAAGCGGTGCCGAAGGCCCCGCCAATCAATCCGGCGGCTCCACCCAGGTCGGGGCCGGTAGACAGAGTCCTTCGGCGACGGCCCGGGCCCTCTGGACAGCCTTGAGCTGAGCTATGAGCTCTGTGCTTTGAAGCGCTGAATCCCATGAGGACTGGTCAGAAAAGTCTGTACCCGCGTTGGCAGGGCACAGCCAGAGCATGTGCTCGAAATTGTTGTATTCGTGGCCACAGTGCGAGCATACAGCAGGAAAGTCAGGATTGATCCTGCTTAGTGCCGTCGGTGTTATGTATGTTCGAGTCTGTAACTGTCTGTAAGTGATTGCTTGTGCTCTGTTGAGCTTTGTGTGAGGAGGAGGAAAAGTTCGACGTCCTAACCTATGATGAGAGGTGAGTTCGTGGTATGACACGAGCGGGTCTTTGTTATCGAGGTTCCTGCAGGCTGCATTGAAGCGAGGCGGTGGACCGCAGACGCGGAAAGTGAGCTCTCGCGCCATTTGGTGTGCCCGCTCGTTTGGGTTGCAGGAAGGAGATCCGGAAATGTTTCCCATGTGAGCCGGGAACCATGCAATGTGTGAGGATGGGAAATTATCTTCGCCCCTTTCTTGGTAGAAGAGCTTGTTGACAACCGTAGCTGCCTTCGAAGAGACGAGGGCAGCCGAAAAAGTTCTTATGGCTGTTCTGGAGTCCGAGTAAATGATAGAGGCTCCCGTGCAGCTTTGAAGGGCCACCGCAATGGCCATTTCTTCTGCTTCGTGGGTGAAGTTGGTAACTACCGTGGCTGCGTTGACGAGCGAGCCATGGGCGTCCACCACGGAGACGGCGTAAGCGCCTCGATTCCAATATCTTGCAGCGTCAACAAAGAGCAGGCACGTAGGCAAAGGGGGGGGGGGGGCGCCCCCCCCCCCGAAATTCGTCCAGCCTTTTATGTTCCCGGGCAATTTTTTTTTTCTTTTTGCCATGAAAAGACTTTCTTTCGAATAATTAGGCCTTGCCCCCCCCCCCCCCCCCCCGAAAAAAAATCCTGGCTACGTGCCTGACAAAGAGGACTTGCGTTTCGTTGCGCATGATCTTGGCGAGTATGGCCTTGGCTCTCGCTTTTCTCAATCCTTCGTTGTGGGTCGGGTGTATGTTTCTGGGAACGTCCGTGTAAATGTGAAGGCGTCCACTGTGTTTCTCATGCAAGTACAGTAGTGTGGCATGTTGTAGGACTAAATACGACGACTGTTTTCTTTCGGATACCGGGAATGGTAAGAAGGGCTCCGAGTGGGTGTAGGCACCGCAATGGCAACGGCGGTCTTTTTGCGTGCGTGATTCCATCAATGTGTAATTTTGTGAAGTCTCGGTACTTTTCTTGCATAGGGTAGAACCCTTGAATGTAGTTCTCCCGGTGGTTCGTCGCTCCTTAATTTTGTTAGCGTAAAGTCAAATATGTCGTGCAGGTTATTCCGCGGTGGTAATGCTTCGGGTCTTTTCAAGACACACAAATACTCTTGTGGGATGTGGACTTTACCAGAGAGCTCCTCCAATTTGAGATAACGCGGCTTTACAGCGGAGGGTTTATTGGCATAAAGGTTCTTGCTTGGCACTGAGTAACGATGGTAAAACAGGCATGTGAAGGTAATGTGCGGGCTTTTAGTGCATATGTTCCCAGAAGTAAACGTCTGTCCACAGGCGTGCGCAGGGGGGCGCCCCCCCCCCCTCGAGTCACCTAAGAGGGGGGGGGGCGCAGTCTGCCCCATACGTTGACTTAATAGGGAAGGGGGGGGGTGCTGCGATGAACCTTCGCCGCCTTCGCCCCCCCCCCCCCCCCCTCGGAAAGGGAACCCTGCGCACGCTTATGCGTCTGTCCTCTGGGTTGGCTCGTTAGTTTCTACATACAGACTTGCAACTGGAGAGGTGAGCATGGTTATGCATGGGTTAGTCTTCGAAGATATGACGGCCTCGCTGATCCGTACACGACTGAGCCATAATCAAGAATGGCGCGTATACTAATGACCGAGATAAGTGTAGGATGCATATCCTCTATTCTCTCCGAACCCCAGCTTTTCTTAGGTGAAATCTTTAGCATGTTGAGTGTATTGTTTGCTTTCGCTTTCACTGCATTTATATGAAGGATGAAAATTAGCAACTTATCAAAAACCAAACCTTGAAAGGCGTGTTACTTTCTCGCGGGCAGATTGTGTCTATTTAGCTGTAGATGTGGGTCAGGTTGGAGCCCCTTGGCCGGGGCTAGACGAATACTCCGACTGCCACCGATTGAGGTTTCTAACCCTTTAACTTATAACCTGTAGCCACGGTATGGGGTTTAAGGGTCCGTAATGGTGCCAAGCACCAATCTTTTGGTACTTAAAGGGGTCATGAAGCACCCCTTGGGCTGATTGAAAAAACACATCCTGCGGAAAGCTGACACGGCTATGAACTGCTCTGCCAAATATTACAGTCGTGCGCGCCGCGTAATGGCCACAAGCGGAGCGCGAAGTTGCCGTTTCCCCAGGCACCCTCTTTTCAAACAGAGGCCGGTTCTCACTCTCGTCGGTGGGCGGGGCGTCTTTCCGCTGTACGTCGCAAAGACATAGCATGCTTATTGGCCGATAGCCGACGTAAATCGAGAGCGGCGTTCGGATCAGATGCGCTTCTTGCCGCGGAATGCCGCCACTTGCCGGCGCCGCACTCGCGCAAGCGAATCACAGCGGGAGAGCGATCGCGTTTCATGACGCGCGCTGGCGTAACTTCTTTCCCCCGTGCCATCCCTCCCTGTCTAGCTTCCAGTGCGCTCGCCGGCACGAGAAATGAGAGAAAGCGCTGGGAGCGTGCGCCAAACCCCCGTAACTCCGCTGATTCTTGGCGGATTCGAGAAATTTTTGCGGCAATCGATTCGGGAGGCAGTACACTCCGATACTGAGGCCATTAGATCATTACTTGGAAAAGTGGTTCATGACCCCTTTAAGGTGCCCTTGCAGAAGCAAAACAAAGAGTCTGTCGTCGCATGTTTTTGGATTCGTAGTAACAGCCTGGATGCACCCCATTTCGCACTTATTTTCTGAGCGCTTTACGCGACACCCCTTAAAGAGACAGCACTCTAAAAACATGAAAATTTGGCGTCACAGTCAGCGCCAGTTACCTCAAAATGGACAAATGGTTAAAAGAAAAGAAAAAAAGAAAAGAAAAGAAAGGGAAACATCTTCACCAAAACCAATTACCCCACTGCGTGGGATCCGCATGAATTTCACATTTTATAATATCGATATCGTGTAGGTATGGATACATAACCTACACGATATCGGATACTGCATAATAACTATGTACTGGCCAAACCTTCTAGTTATACGCGAAATACAACCGCCAGTGCGGAGATTTTTTTGCTTGTAGGTGATTGTGTCGAGGAAGGCTGAGAGACAAGAGCTCATAATATTGCCACGCGCACTTATTTTTGTATATTTATGTAACCGGTCCGTTACACGTATAACCACTGCCTTTCGCAAACTGCGCCCGAATGTCTGGGAACCTTCCAGATTACTTTAGAATCGTCTGAGAGGCTTGAGCGCGAAAACGCGATCAGTAGAGTTTATTCTGGAACTAGCGCGGCCGCCAGCGATAAGACTCGAATGTTCGATGCCGCATGCATAAATGCCGAGGCGCCTAACCGCAGATCAAATTACAGACGTCAGACGCTCTGTTAGCCGCTAGCAGTGTACAGCGTGTATTGCTTGTGCCGTGACTTTTCATTTTCCGGGCACATGTTCACCCAAATAAAGAGTTTCGTCTTGAACCCGCCGACCGCTACCTTCTTCACCGTCACAGTCACGTGACAATATGCATAAAGGGAACAGATAAGGTGCTATGTCACGTATAATGGACGTATGCGCTGCATATCCTAAACTTGATCAGTCTTCTGTGGAGCGCTATCAAACCAGTGATCTTTTTTAGAAAAACGAAGCTAATAAGTTGAAAAAAATGTGCGCTGGCACAACCACACTTCCTGCGCAGCGCCTCGATCAGATTGCAGGAGTTCGCCGAGTCATTGTCTAGGTGATGACAAAATAAGAAAACAGAAAAGCATCGCTCTAACTATAAATTCTACATCCACGTCAATACCGCATCGTTTCCGACACTTATTCTCTCTCTTTTCTTTTTTCCTTTGACGCATTTCTAAAACGCCTCGCGTCGAACGCGGCCACGGAACTAGGTTCGGGAATATCTAGGGGCTCGCAGTTTTTTGGGGCTTTCTTGTTTTTTTTTCCTTAACGAAACTGTAGTACGGGTTCCAAGGACGCGGTGCTGCGCGCCATTTAACCGTGACATTAAAGACACGTCTGTTCTCCACAGCCGAACAGGCCGTACGGTTCACCGTGGGCTATTCAAAGGGCACCTATTGTTCTGAAGCGACCTCGAAGCGCCCGTGTAAAGCATAAGGTCGCGATGCACCGGCTCCGGTTCGGCGATTATAGACTGCGAAGTCGCGAGGAAGCCGCCCTCTGACATTCGCGTCGGCCACTTATAGAGCGGAGTGCCGGGCATGGTATCGTTGTCGAGTCTACTGGGACGAAGAACGAGCGTTGAAGGGGCCGCTGTTTTTGAAGGGCGAAAAGGAGCTTGACCACGCCTGATAGAGATTGATGAGGTGGCAGAGTACATGAGATGCCGAATTTCTCGACTGCATTACAGACGCCGTTCGCCCGAAGATCGCAGTTAATGCAGAAGTTGACTAGTATTGGGCTGTCATGTCGATGTAACTTAAACTTGCCGTAGCTATAGGCGACACGCTTTCTTCCGCGATTGGCTGACATGGATTAAATTGCTCGAAGGAGCGCGGGGAGGGGGGGGGGTGTAAACAGGAGTACACGCACATCGCCAGCTCCCTCTCTGACGGGTGCATCACCTTACGAGTAGGATAAGGAAAGGAGGTAACAGGAGAGAGAGGAAAGGCAGGGACGTTAACCAGTCTAGAAGGACAGGTATGCTATACCCTACACTGGGGGAAGGGATAAGGGAGTATGACAGTTAAATGTAGAGAGAAAGCGAGAGAGAAAGAGGGAGAGGGGGAGCACACAGGCACAATGTCATACTCCTCACAGTCACAATATCGCCGGTGTGAGTCTGTTGTCTTCAAGAATTTGAGCAATTCCTTCGTCGTCTTCATCCGCGATGACCTCTCAGGACTACATTCCAAAATGGCTACTGCCGTCTATGCGAGTAGGAAAAACATTTTAAGAAAGGCTGGACCGAAGGTACGCCTACCTGAAAGTTAGAACCGTTGGGTGTCTGGCAAGTTTGCAGAGTCGCTCGTGCTGTTCTTTTACGCAGAAGAGTTGCCTTTTTTTTTTTCGAAACTTGCATTTATTTTTCGCATGTCTTGCGGGCCAATGTTGCGGAAAATAAGAATCGTCACCGACGTAACACAATATTTGTTATAATGTTGAATGTATAAATATAGATGTTAAATGTATAATATATATGTTTATTACACCTTCTGATGCATCTGTAGCATCATCGTCGGTAGCGCATAGGCTTCCACTGGCCCCTTTTGTAGAGCGTCCTCCTCTCGTGGAGTTGCATCATGCAAACTCTATTACAGGGACACAAGAACATTATCCAGTAAAAGAATGTTTCTTATGTAAGTATACATATATAGACAGCACGGCGCTGCCGGCTGTAGCTATGTTGCTGAGGTCGTCGGCTGTCAATGCTCATGCCGTTACAATCTTCCTGTTGATACTCTACACGGTATACGAACGTCGTACGCTTTAACCCTTATTAAGAGGAAGCGTATATACGCACGCAGATGTCGAAAATCAAGCTGCCGACGCGGTCTCCGTGTTTGCTCGGTCTTCGACCCTCCTGCTTCGACAGCATTATACTCCGCTCCCTTCCAAGCTCGCTCGCCGGGTCTGGTATTAGCGCCGATCAAGAACAGGAATGCGCGGCTCGTGCATGCACGTAGCAGATCTGGGTCGCAGCGCCCGTTGTCGTCAAACAACGACGACAGCATGTAGGAAGTCGTCAGGGGAGAAAAAAAGTGGACAACACGCTTCATTGTCCAGCCTGTGTAGAGCGCGAGTAAGTTTGAGTACATTCAAGCGGTGTGTGCACAAACGCAGGGGAGGGGTCGCGGCTGAGCGGCGACCGGCCGGGCGTTGTCGGCCAAATTATCTACGCCTCGTGACGACCACGTCTCGGCTCATGACGGGCGCGCAGCAGCCGCTGGTGGCCGTCAGCCGTTGGAGCCTCGTGAGATGCGTTCAAATCGGGCGATTGAAAGCGGCCCGGCAAACGTCAGTCGACTCGGTGCGCAGAAAACACGCGCTCTCTGGGCCATCACGCGCGTGGAGCCGCGGGAGCGCCCTTTGAACTCGTGCGAACGTTAGCGCGCCGGGAAAGCGAATGACAGGCCCGCTCGTATAAAACTACGCAGGAGAAACATCACACTGGACTGCAACGCGGCTACAGAGAGAAGCACCGTGAAGCAATGAAAAAGAATAAACATACAACGAAGTTATCTGCGAGCTCGGTAATACAGAGTAATGGAGAGAAGCGGTGGATGGCGTGACGACAAATTGTTCAACTCGTGGCGTGCGGACCGTCTCGCTGTTCTTTTCTTTCTTCTTTTTGTAATTTTTACGTTCCTCGTTTTTTTTTTTATCTCCTTACATGAACAGTCTATAGCGTTACAAACGTAAGGTAAATGCTTTCTCTTCTTTTTCTTCTTCTCATCTCTCTATAAATGTTCTTCCGAGTTTGTTTTCTTTCTTCGCATTTTTTATCGGTGCAGGCGCTCTCAGCTTCGTCGCCTTGGGCAAAGTGAACGAGCCAGCCGTGAAAGTTGCCTGGGTTTTCCTGAACACTTGAGCATTTCCGCTTTTCCGCCACGGATATAAACGACCAGCCGAACAGCGGCAACTTGCGCCCGTGACGGCGTCACCATCGTCAGCGTCCCAGTGTGCGACCCCCCCCCCCCCCGCCACACACACACACACACACTTATTACGATTTTATTTTTTTTACTTGCAGTTTATGTTTCTCACTATAGTCGCCGTTCTCTTGGTTGACACATGGTGCGCGACGGTATATATGCCAACTTCACCGTCTTTCCGCGGCTCAAGCTTCCTGCGTCGAGATCGCGCGTGCGCTGCAAACTTGCATGTTATTTACGGCGTACATTTCCCGGGGAGTCAAGCCTGGCGCCCGCGTATACGACCCGGCCCGCGTGGGTGCACTTAAATTACCTTGTTGGGAGCTAGCACTGACAGGACTGACATCGAACGAACCACTTAAAGCCATGGCTGACAGTTTCGTGGGTGCTTTCAAGTTACAAGGGAATTTCGACTCGTTGCGCTGCGGAGCTGAAGAGTTAGCCGCGCGTGTTTATCTTTTTTTTTTTTTTGTCTCGCTCGGAGGTCGAGTTTTCTTTTTCACTCGTCTCCTTATAAGTGTGTTAGGCAAGGAGACAAACAAACAAAAAGAAGTGAATAGTGGAGAGCATGAGCATTCTTGACGCTTCAACTTGACAGCGGCGGTGCACTGCAGTTTACGATGCTGTATAAGCTTTCAGTGCTGTCATGTGCAGCCGCAGCGGCGGCTCAGTAATTCCGGTGCTCGTCTGCTGACCTGAAAGACGCGGATTAGATTTCGGGCACGGCGGTCGCATTTCAATGGGATACTGTATGATGTCACTTCAGGTGAAAGAACCCCAGGTTGTTGTTGTTGAATTAACTTGGTCGAAATTATAAGCAGCCTTCGACTATGGCGTCTAGTCTAAGTCTCTTTGGGACACCAAACCCCGGATGCCAACCAACCTGTTACGTGAGCACGTGCAGAGGTTCAGAGACATTACCGAAATGGTGTAACAAAAACTGCCACAAACTTTAAGATATGTAGTGGTCGCGTAACAGTCATTAGAATTAAAAAATATATATTCCTCTCGCTGTGACAAGGAAGTACATAACCATTGTCGCAGAGGTCGCTTGGCCGGCAAAGAGGCAACGAAAGTGCTGAAATTTCTTTGAGAAACTGTGCTCAATCACATTGGGAGTGAACGGAGAACCTATAGGCTGAATAACAACGCGGCTGGTATAAGACGCATCATCTCCTTGCTCCTTATTTTTGTTTGGACAGGATAATAAGCTCAACCAGGAAAACGTTTTACGAAAACATTTTGTAATTTGTGTTACCCTTGTTTCAACATTGTGTACGATTAGTAGCAGTAGTATGTTACTGTGTTTCCACTCCATGTCGATTTGCGCCGCTTGTTTGCCACCGATATGAATCAGCAATTATAGCTGAATTATAGCCGAGAAATGTTCCTTGATATATATACGGCACGTGTCCCCTTTTGCTGAACCGTTGTTATTGATCTTTTTATGTTTTGTCTTCTTGTGCTTCCATCTGCAGCGCACTGTTAGGTGGTCGATGAGATACGAATGTGCACGATACAGGGAAGCCAACCAAGACTCACGCGGCCTCAAGTGTTTTGAATCCTGTCCTCTTTCCCTCCTTAGGAACCCTTCCAAGTTAAGCTTCTGGCTGAAAGCAACATGCTGCTCTAACTGAATTAGTCTCGTGTCTTCCACCAGATGCTATAACCAGTGCGAAAGTCGCAACCGCCACGATAAGTGCGCACGAAAATGAGAATTCCAACTGTGCATGGGAGGTAATCTCAGCTATTAAAAAAAAAAACGCAGTACAAAATTGCTACGTGTGAATTACGGGCTTTACGTAATATTTTGCTTATTGGCGATTGTTTGCCTACGCCCGTACAGCTCGCGTCTCTATTGATAGCTCCGTAGGTATAATCGGGGTCCATTTTCCTTGTGTATACACGTAAGACGCCTTATTATGCAACGCACCAGAGCGCCTATGTAGTCGAGTGACCTAGATTTAACTGTCTGCCGTAATACAGCGTGCACACCTTCCATGCAGGGAAGCCACGCAGAGCCCGTCTAATCGCCGTGAAGCTGTTTATCCGGGCAGCGTGCTTTCTGGAGCGCCCGAGTACCACGCAGTAGCAGCGCACGATTCACGCCGTGTCCGCGGCTGCGCCTTAATAGGGGTCTGCAACGACGGCCAAGTTCAGTGTCGGCAGACGCGGTAGCGGGGTGGGGCAGTCGTCGATCGTCCGATAGCGCTTTCCATCGAGGAAGGAAGCGGCATCTCTTGGTGGAACTGTGGAGGCGCAAGCGGCGTTTTCCTGCGGCGCCCCCCTCCCCCCACCCCCTGGGGGAACGGAAGGTTGGGTCGGGGAGTGGGGGGGTTGAGGATGCGGCGCAGCCGAGCGATGTTCCGCGTCGCGCCACAGCAGGAAAGGTCGACAGGAAGGAAGAACGCGGACGTCGCGCCGAGATGTGTATGTCCGCGTCGCGTGTGTTCCTCGCGCGTGGCTCCGCTCAGCCCCGCGGCATCCGTTGATGGTTCATTCGTTACCTAGTGCATTATCTGTGCGCTGCTGGAATAGAAGACCCTGCACTTATTGTCGATGTGTAAGATGACTGATGACGATACGAACAAACGCACAGAAAAAAAAAAACGTTATGAAACGAGACACAAAGACAGAACTATAAACCAAATGAATTGTTTTACATTGCAGGTCATGAGAGCACGCGATCATCCATAAAGAGAGAGAGAGAGAGATAATACAGGACATGCAGGGAAATTAACTTGACTATGACCAGTTTGCTACCCTACCCGTGGTGAGGGGAATAAGGGGGTAAAAGATAGAGAAATAAATAGAGAAAGCATGAGTGAACACAGTTAACAATACTCACGTACAATGCAGCGCGTCTATACAGGCCATCACTTAATACCTCAGTCTTCAAGAACTGCAGAAGGGCTTGTGGCTTTTGGGCTGATGAACTGTGAGGCCACATTCCCAAGGTCTGATAACTCCGCTTAGAGCTCGCATCGTCGCTGCCCCTACATCACGTTAATCCTAAGTTCCGGTATGTATGTATGTATGTATGTATGTATGTATGTATGTATGTATGTATGTATGTATGTATGTATGTATGTATGTATGTATGTATGTATGTATGTATGTATGTATGTATGTATGTATGTATGTATACATGCCGAGTGCTTGGAGATGTTTGCTCTTACGGTGCCTGTCATTTCACGAGGTGTATTTGGCAAGCCAAGCGTGGGTATCTGCGTTGCGTATGTGGAAACGCCTTTCCGGACGTCAGTAGTTTGCGTATTTTGCTTGAGTGATATAGTAAAGGACGTATAATACAAGCGTTAATGTTGCACAAGCTGCGCGCGCCTTCACTTTCCGCTCGGAGCTTGTCACCGCAGCATTGTAAGTATGGGCACCGAGCTTGTGCGCACCCGGAGGTGGTTGCGCATGACAAAAATTAAGGTTAGGTGCTAACTGACCGACGCGCATACAGGTAGCCTATACATGTGATGAGGAGCCAAGTTCAAACTACATGGCCAAAAAAAAATAATGTTCACTTTCGCGGTTGTAGCATATCGCTTTCGTTTTGACCATGACTAGCGTTGTTGAATATGCGCCAAATCTTCATCCCCAGACTTTTGTGCGGCCATTACCGCATTTTGCCTGCGTTAAAATCTAGCTGCTCGAAGATGACGACGCAGCAAACGGGCAAATAAAAACATACGTACGTGAGTTTAATTATGCGTCACTTTTATGTCGGGGTTGTCGTGCACCTGATTATACGTGTCACGTCTGCGGCGTCTAATTAAAACAGTGTAAAGGTAACCACCGGGAAGCCCATACACACCGACACGAACTCAGGGAGAGGGACAACACACATATTCCTAACTTTTTAAAACCTAGAATGCATAACGCAGTTAGACGATGTATTTGAGCGTCTCTCATGACGCCGCGTGGGGGTTGTGCAAGCACTCTCTTGTGTCCTCTTTCCTAAAGGGCAGGAAGGAAGAACGTGTAGTGCGTGTCGTGTACGCCACGAGGTACCCTCGAGCGGCAGCCGCAGGTGACGCGCACTGCAACGTGGACTGCACGCTCGACACGGCCTTGCCCCGGCTGTCGCTCCACTTTGGGAGGCCCGAGAGGAAAGTGCGCGCAGGGTGCCGTAACAGAGATGCGCTCCTTAGATCACACGGGAGAAAGCTTGCGCCATGAGAGTCGAAGAATCGAGTCGCCACGGTTTCGCTGTCTCCCGCTCGTTACACGTGTCCTCCATTCAGCGATGCACGAGAGGCACTATATAGGGCAGAGTGTTTGCTCACTGCACTCCTCTGTTAATCTGTCGATGTATATTGTAAGTCAAGTCAACGAAGTTTCAATGCGGGTGGAAAGAGAGAGAGTGATATCTTGTAGGCTATAGAAGACCAGATTTTCGAGCAAGCATACCTGTACAAGAATACCAGAACGTCACTTTCAAGGCGTATTTGACAGGCTGTAATTCATTGTGCAACGATGTAAGCATACGTATAGTTAACAGCAGTCAATCCAGAAGGACATGCTCGGCTAATGGTCTGTTAATTTAGTTTGGGGCTGGCGTCAACACAGACAAACGCCTACCCACACTTACATATATACTTCACAAGATATTTCCAGAAAAAAGCCAGCGAAAAATGTCCGTGGCACGACTCCACCCCGACACTGTAACACATAACCTACCAGTGTACAGTGCGTCCGGTAGACGCCGTCTCGCCGCTGATTAAGGACAGACTCGTAAATCGGTCGTAGGAGGCGTAACTCTCTAAACTGGACTTGGGAAGCCAATTGGCGACCCTTGAACAGGACCGGCGAGCCGCAATGTCCAGTGGGGCCCTGGACGAGGTGCTTCACCCACAGTAACCAACGAGCTTTATGTTTATTAAAATTGTGAACAGTAGCGCAAAAAATTCACACAGACGACGACAGAGCAAGACGGGACACAGCGCTAACAACTCAGTGTTTATTGCAGGTGATTGCATATATATGCGCATGACACCGCGCGAAAGGAAAAGGGCGAGGGGGGCGAAAGAACATACAAGGCAATCAACCAAGCATATCACACAATGCTATTTTTGTCGCGTCAGCCGCTTGTGTGATATGCTTGGTTGATTGCCTTGTGTGTTCCTTCGCCCCCCTCGCCCCTTTTCCTTTTCCTTTCGCGCGGTGTCATGTGCATATATATGCAATCACCTGCAATAAACACTGAGTTGTTAGTTAGCGCTGTGTCCCGTCTTGCTCTGTCGTCGTCTGTGTGAATTTTTTGCGCTACTGTTCACAATTATGCAATACCAACTAGCCCACCAGTCTGTCCTTTTATTAAAATTGTTTCTCTCTCGGCTGAGGGTCATTGAAGTTTTGAAGCAGAGAACAAATTGGACTGAAATACTACTATATAGATGCGGTTTCTGCTGAGGAATGATACACCACAAGCAAAGGATAACACAGTGTATAATGAATGCGCTGGGAAGGAAGGCAAAGATGGTGTGAGGCACGCGAATAAACATTACGGGAGCGCCCGTATGCGCTGTTCTTGATGATGGTGTTCCTATGCAGTACGGTACGTATGTGCCTTCATTTTATTTCGTTTTCCTTTGTTGATACCACCGTGGGGAATTGGTCAATGTTCGAGTGGTATTAAAACGAGGCTAATCTACTAATGAGATCAGCAGAAATTTTATGGGAGATATGAATGAAAGATGACTTATGAAGACCTTGTCGTGAGAATCACTATGGAGCAACTTTACATTGCTCTACGGCTGAGCAAACAACCTTGTGGCAGTGTTGAGAAAAAGCTCCCAAAGAAGTAGCGTCCCGAACGTGAAATTGTTTGCCAATATGGCTATAGATTGCGTTCATCGAATGTTTTCCCTTCAAGGTGAAAAGCGGCAACGTAATAAGGAAATGGAGTCGATCGTCTAATATCCACATAATGTGCGCAGTGGGGACGGCGCCAGGACCAACCCTTTGGCGATAAACGACTAAGATATCTATCTGACAACGTAATCAGGCAAAAATTACTTTTTGTGTGCGTGTGGCTGTTCTGGAAGGAATTTTTGTGCCGAGAAAATGGTGTCGATATTCTTCGAAATTCGCTGTAGATGGATCCAACAATCTGAATAATTGCACTTCTGAATATGGCAGTATGGCAATATGGCAATATGGCACGCAGACGTATACGTAGCACTAGTAGAACGGTGCCACTGAGGGCTACTATGACCAGGCTGTCTGTCATCTCATTAATAAGTAGGCCTTTATGTACAAGCATCCAAACCAATCTCAAAAAGGATATGTGAGCAGAAAAATGTACGTAAGAGGCGAGTACCACTATTTGCCGTGAACAGGCGTCCACATTACGAATGCTCCAGACCAAATCTTATCCCAGTCTACCACCACTTGAGAGTCTTTTAGCTCACTTTGCCCAGATCGTGGGCTAACAAGCGACTTAGATCATATGCTCTTGCGGTGCCCCTCATTACAGAGGATCAAGCGCATCACCGAGAAAGAGGGAGGCTCGGCCATCCAGAACCCGGAATTACAACAACTTTGGGCTCTCCAGAGAGCCCACGATGCGGCGGTCAGGCTCGGCCTACCCGTCCCCACGGAGGAGCGGCCCGCGACGTTGCCCTAGGGCATCGTCTTTCAGGACGTTTTTCAATAAAGATCTCTCTATCTGTATCTGCATCTGTATCTGTACGAAGATAAAGAATCTGTAATTACGGCTTTGTTGATGCAGATGAATTTAATTTGTATAGTATTTATAACACTGCTAGAAATTCGGTCAGACATGTGGCTCAGTAGTCCGGAATCCTAATTGCGAATGACCTATCATCAATAGGAGAGAAGATTCCAATACTAGATTATTTCTATCTCAGCAAGGCGTCTATCGCAATGAGGACGTCTACTGTCAAAGTGTTAAAATGATCGTGTAATATACCGTTTAATACGTTGTAAGAGAGATGTCTTGCATTATTCGGGTAGACGTCGTCATAGGTGGTCTGTATACAAGCTCTCTCGAACATCACAAAAAAAAAAAATAAAAGTGGTATCTCCCAGATGTGTACGCATAAGGGATTAATCAAAGCTTGTACAAAGGTCACCTGAGGTTGTTGTTGTTGCTGTTGTTGCCTCAATAACTGAGACGTATTCGTGTGTCCGACGCCGTCTTTAAGCGCACCCTGGTGCAGTGTGAATTAGCAACTCGCCCAAGAGGTAGCGCCCGGATAACGTATAGCATTGCGTGTTCTCTCCTGTGTTTTCATACGTGTCTGTGCTCCATGCTGCTATAATATCAAAACCCAGCAAACACACGAAGGCTTTCGTGTTTTGGAATAAATCTCCGTGTCTGTTGCACTATATACGCAGTGTAAGACTACTGCAAAGATGTAGTTGGTATACGCACGCCACGTATTTCGCATCAGGCAACGCCACCTGTATAGTTCAGACCCATTCATCATCATCAAGAGCAGCAGCCTGCCTTATGTTCGCTGCATGACGGAGGCCTGTCTCAAAGATCTCCAACCCACCCTGTCCTGCGCGAGCTCGTTTCGTGTCTCTGAATGTCTCAATTTCGTCGTTACACATAGCACTTTGCCGACCTCGGCCGCGCTTCCCATCTCTTGGTATCCATTGTGACATTCTAACTGACCATCCGTTATCGGTCATTCTCATGACATGACCTGCTCAGGCCTATATTTTTTTTAATATCTACTTGGATATGGCTACCACTGGTTGTCCTCTGATCCACTCTGCCGTCTTCTTATCTCTTATCAATGTCGTTCCATTGCTCCTGGGTGGCCCTTAGCTTCTTCTCGAGTTTCTTTGTTATTCTACAGGTTTCTGCGCCACATGTTAGAAATGGCAAAATACAATGGTTGTACATACATTTTCCGCTTTAGTGACAATGGTAAGTAACCGGTCATGGGTTGAGAATGCCTACCGTATACGCGCACTCCCACCCATCATTATTCTTCGCTGGGTTTCCTCTACATCAGTAGGCTCCCCTGTAAATATTTAGCCTATATAAATAGATGATACTCTTCCACTGATTCAAGAGTCCGGTATCTATCACGAATTCTCGCTCTTTCGCCAGATAACCCAGCATTATCGTTGTATTCTGCACATACCTCTTCAACCCTATACTTTGATTCTTTCTCGGTTTAATTCTAAATTTTTTTTTTACAACTCGTCGCCATCATTGCTGAAGAGCACGATGTCGTCTACAAACCGTAAATTTCGCAGATATTCTCCGTTATTCCTCATTCCTATTTCTTCCCTATCTAGTCGTTTGAATATTGAATATTCCTTCCAGACAAGCAGTGAATAACAGTGGATAGATTGTATCTCCTTGACAAACCCATTTCTCGACCCAGATTTTCCTGCGTCTTGAGGAGGAGCAGAGTAGCTGTGAAACATTTGTATATTGGCTTTGTAATAGCTTTAACCAGTATATATATATATATATATATATATATATATATATATATATATATATATATATATATATATATATATATATATATATATATATATATATGTAAGATCCTATTACAAAACTATATTTGCATTACTCTTGCAGAACTTTTGCAATCATTCCGTGGAAAAGGGAAAAGCAAAACAAAACTGGTACGCAGCTCAAAACGACCGCAAAATCTAGCTGTTACAACAGTCACTTTTGCTAAGTAATTTGCACTGATGAACTAACCTTTGGGCCTTAAGCATAAGGTTACTATATATCAGTCAATGCCCGGATCTTAGAATACAACCGAAAATATCAGTTGCAACTGCTCGCAGTTCAGTCTGCCTAGGTGGTACAGTGGTTACGGTGCTCGGCTGCTGACCCGAAGGTCGCAGGTTCGATCCAGGCCGCGGCGGTCGTACTTAGATGGAAGCGAAATGCTGCTTAGATTTAGGCGCACGTTAAAGAACACCAGGTGGTTGAAATTTCCGGAGCTTTCCACTACGACGTGCCTCATAATCATGTCGTAATTTTGTCGCGTAAAACCCCAGATATTAATACTGTTTGGACGCACAGCACATGTACTTTCACGTATACGATTTTCTTTTCAGCGTTTAAAAGTAAGGTAACAAAAAAGAAGAAGAAAAAACGGACGCGGCATTTTCCATTCGCGCGTCACCGCAGGGTTGTTGTCGAACATGTTGCGAACGTGTTTTCCGATCGTGTAATGACCTGTCCTGGATAGGATACGCGTACGCTTTCTTCGAGGTGGCGGCTGCAATCGTGCGGCTGTTTGTGCTCGCCTGGGGCGGCAAATCGATGGCGTTACAGCGTTTGCTTCGGTTGCTAAGAGCTTGGCAATCGGAAATTGCTTATCGCTATCACAAATTGTTGCACCGCCCACCAAATATTTACTCTTTACAAGCATATACTATAGCAGTCGTCCTCCTGACACAGAGACCTAACGCTAATATAATAATAATTGGTGGGGTTTTATGTTCCAGAACTGCGATATGATTATTAGGGACGCCGTAGTGGAGGGCTCCGGAAATTTTGACCACCTCGGGTTCTTTAACGTGCACCTAAACCTAAGTACACGGGCCTCTAGCATTTCGTCTCCTTCGAAATGCATCTGCCGCCGCCGAGATTCGATCCGGCAACCTTCGGGTCAGCGGTCGAGCACCATAACCACTAGAGCTGCGGGTAGAGCTAACGGTCATGCATGCATCATCCATCTATACTGCTGCCCACTCACTAACGCAAACAGAGCATTGCGTCTATTAGGTTACAGTATAGCTTTGTGTACGAATGTTAATTTTTTTAAAATCACATTTGCGCCACCGCCAAGTAGATAGCCACTATCCTTGTCATTGTGTTCAACATCCGTGTTGATAATGGTTACGTACGTTCTATATCTCACGTTAATTATCGGATAACCGATTTGTAACAATATTTCTTAGTTCGCGTGATGCCATATGTAACGAAAAGTGAGATTCGGCAGTTTTAGAATAGCGTACGCAAAGCTTTGCGTTAGCGTTTGCCGCCACTGCGCATGCGTCATACGCTAACCTCTTGGGCACGTTGTATTTCGAAAATAGCGGACGTACCCAAGCAACGCTTACGCTACGAACCCTATTCTAAAACTGTCTATTTTCGAACGGGAACTGCCGTATTTTCGCTCAAAAGCTATCAGCAATACACTTTCACGCCTGCGTGACGTGGTATCTGGCGCGACGCTCGCACTGGAGCGAAACACGCATTTTTCTGTTCTTTAGCTCGAAGTCAATCAGCGTCTGCTGAAAGTAATATCATCGAAGGTGGGTAGACCGAGAATACTACTCCAGTTTCGTGCAAATATTTTACGCCATGTAATACGCTTTCTCCCGAGGCTTTTAGGAACGTTTCTCGAGTTTCTGCGAGAAACTCCACCACGTGCGTGCGCGTGCCTCGTGCACATTGATATTAACCCTTGTCGTTTTACATCGATATCTGTATCTGAAGGGGAGGGCTTCCCAAGTGCCATGTGGCACTATCTTGCTCTTGCTTATAGTAGCATACCCCTACAAAATGGATGTATTGCATTACCTTCGTGTTGGCTTTTTGTTGCCTTCAGTACACTATCTTTTGAAATACAACTGAATAAAATGAACAATTTTACAAGGGGAACGACATAGCTGCTATAGTGTTCACGTACGTTTGTAAGTGCACAACAGGTATGTTCGACGTCAACTCACAAGGTCTGCACGTTACGGAAAAGATCCGGGTGAATCGCGAAGGGGAACGAATGATTTTTTTTTTGCGACGCATTTATTTATTTCGCCAAGGAAATTCGTCCATGGCAATAATTATGGTAATACACCCACGATAGACGCCGCCGCGTAATTTTGGAGAAAGTAATTACCCTTGACACCTATATCGCTATAATATACGAGCTTACGATCGCAAAATGCTTGGAGATCTCCTCGCTGGCGCAACGGTTTAACAAAGTGCGCACTCGAAAGGCGCCAGGCGCGACTCTTTTAAGGCCGTTCTTATTATAAACTGCGCATAAGCTGTGCACCCTCTGTGATATCAAACGCCGCTGCGCTCGCCAGACGGCTGGTCAACAAGCAAGAAAATTTTCCTTCGGGCGTTCTTGGAACGAATTGCACTTTGGTAAACACCATTTCCATGCGGTATTTTGGGAAGCGGGAATTATTTTTCCGCGTATCTCAGATCTCGTAAAAAGTGAGTCCAAACGGGCAGTCGCATTTAGTTTTTTTGTTCTTTGACATCTCGACCATGTTTTACCGCTGCAGCACTCGTTGCGCGAGCGTTTCTGCTTGAACGAAAACGGGGACACCTCTGCGGCAGGCTCGGCTCCACAAAGGAAACTATTTGTGGTCCTTCCAAGCGCGGGTAAAGGATTCGTGGCAGGTATACGTGTACCGATTGCAGACCGAGACAACACAAGCGCACACTGCGCACGCACACGCGACCCCTTTGGTGAGGAAGTCGGAGGTGCATGGGCAGCATACAATGACTGGCCCCAGAGCGAATACACGCCCGTTGCTTGCCAAGCGATCTCGACGTGACCTGACAGTATATGATGACAGCAACAGTATATGCTGCAGCAATAACGTTACACCGAGGGAAAGTACAGAAGACGATGCGTGAGCACAGCAGGAATGTTTAGTCCTTTGTCATGGGTCTGTCTTCATTCGCCCTACTCGACCGACCTGCACGCACTGTACGAACGGCTCCCCAGCAGTATATGCCCGCGCTAAGCACTCAGAACACTTCATACATTTGTGTCTACTTCAAGACGGAATATGTTTTCAGACGCGGCGATTAGCAAACGAAAATGGTTTATCACGTAGAGTCACTTCCCGGAAAAGAAATATTTACGCATGCTGCTTTTTTGGCGTTGTCATTGTCAATATTTTACCGCCGACTGCGTACACGCGTGTGGGCGACACGAACACGAGCAGTCGATGCTGCTCCTTTCATCCTCAAAAGCGCGCTTTGCTGCTGACGATGCATGCAGATGAGACTCCATCTTGATAGCGAAACAAAGTACCTGTATACACTATTCCGGGCGCACCTTCTCCGGCAGGCAGAAACTACGCGTAACCGAGCTTGCGACCCATTTCCCACAATCACAAAACGCGCGCGCCGCATTCTCTTTCGGTGAGCGCGCGTACACGTAAGCTACCATCGTGCCGGGGTCCTTCGGTGTAAGGACTGCGTATACGCACCACGGCTAAGAAGGAGGTGGTAAGGGTATGGGTATTCTTCGAAAGAGGGTCGACACTTCCCAGTCTTGGCCGTGCGTGCGAGAGAAGACCTCGCGGCGCCCTAAAACAAGGCAGTCCGCGGTGGCCGCTGCTAGATGCGGGCCACGCGCCTTCGACAAGAGGCACCGGCGGGCGGCAGCATTCACGGCAGGGGCGGCCGCGGAGAGCGCGCGCGCGAACTGCATTAACCCAGATCTGCACCACCGCAGCCGATGGCGGTCGCAGATTCGAAGGGAGGATGGATGGAGAAGCGTGCCCGCGATTGTCGGCTTCGCAGCCATGCAGCGCGGTTGCGACCGCTCGGGCCACGCCTGCGATTTTCTGCAGCAGCCGCGCAACGCCGCGCCGTGCAGTGCACGGAAGCACCCCCCCCCCTCCACCTCGCGCGGCCAACTGAACGCCCGGGTTGCCGAAGGGTCATTTTTCCGGCACGTCGTCATGCCTATTGCTTCCTCCGTGGTCTCGAGAATCGCCGACGCTTCCGACGACCGGCCGAGTGGGTGGAAATGATCTGCGCCGCTAACGGCGAGGCGATGAACGCAGCACGGTAGCGAGAATACGACCGGGATGCCCTCTCGCTGTTGGACACTTCCAAACGATCCGTGAGTCTGCGGCAGTCAGCACCGCAGCGCGGAAAAAAAAAGCAAAAGTATGAACAAAGTACTGCACACTAAAACATAAGTTAAATGATGAGCGATAACTATTGTCGCCAGCGGGCAAGGATTACGGCCTCCCGCATAACACTCAGCGTAAGTTTCTCACTGCATACGACACGGAAAGACGGAAGTAAGGTTACGAAGTTCTAACGATAAATGTCTATGTCCCTAGATGAAAAAAATATATAGATCGTTGCGCTGTTGCGAGTGGAGAACCCTGGAGGTTGTCCTTCCGGTAACCTCACGAGAACAACAAGTTTAAAAGCTGATGTAATTATAAAATCATCCGAAAGCTCCGGCAGGCCAATACAGGGCCACATACTGCTGCCTATACCCACCTGCGTATATATGAAATGCGAAGCATTTCTTAGCGAACCTCAGGCACTTTGGCCGTTTCTATCTATACGTATCTATCTATCTATCTAGCCGCCTACGTCTGGGCGCTCTCCTGGTCGTCTCCATAACTTGTAGTATACCAAAATCGTCATAGCAGGGGATCAGTATACGACGAACACGATCCACTGGTCATGACATGAATAACTCAAAATACCTGTCGCGTACGTCATGAAACCCTTTCTCTCAGTCACGTGTGGCCCATACCCGCTTACCAGAGTTCATGTTTTGCGGGTATGTGCCACAGGTGATACAACACAGTAACCGCGAACACACACACGCAGACACGCTAGGAAAGCGATAATAATAATTGTTGGGGTTTTATGTCGCAAAACCAGGATATGATTATGAGAGACACCGTATCGAAGGGCTTCGGGAATTTTGACCATCTGGTATTCTTCAACGGGTACCGAGAACGCACAGTACCCGGGCATCTAGCATTTTGCCTGCATCGAAATTCGACCACCGCGGCCGGAATCGAACCCCCGACCTTTGAGTCAGCAGCCGAGCACCGTAACCGCTACACCACCGCGGCGCACGCAAGGAAAGTGAGGAAGCTGAAAACAGAACACCCCTGGAAGACGCTCAACTACCATCCAATCGTCCACGTGGTCCGCAACGTGGACCACGTGGATTACGCAAAAACCGGCATCAATGGTTCCTACAATAAATCTGCCAAGAGAACCAGGCCTCTCGTCATTACCGGTGACTTCAACATTGCTTTATCAAGACCCATTAACGCATGGTCCTTATACTGCGTGAAAGACGGCTAGGATGTGGACAGGGCATCAAAAGACCTCGGTGCCGCGTCCAGGACATGAGGCATCAGATGATTTCATCGTAAGAGGCATCCAGGATTTCCACCAGCTGTAATATACCTCGCACTTCACTGCACTTAGACCCCTCGTAGCCGCGATCATGAACGGATCCGAATAACAAGTCCGGTCCGGCTGCTGCGGCTCACTGATCACGGTAATGATGACCTTGTTCAAGAACTGTCAAGAACTCCTTCCACACATCCACACGGGTTCGTGCATGCGTGCGTGTGTTCGTTCTCCGTGCGCGCGTGCGTTCTCCGTCATAAGTCAAGTATAAGCAAACAACGGTAATAACTGCCACTGTGACTGTAACGTACGTGCAGTGCGCCTGCGCGTGCCACTCGGCTGTGTATATATCTAGGGAAACTTTCCTGAATGAAGCTTAGTTGCGAGTAACGACTGTCCTGCGCATCTGTGTTCCTTCTTTGTCTTGTTCGGATTCGCGCTATCCAGTATTGAAGAATATAAGCACTACATGTCAGCTTACCACGTCTGGTGTTGGTAACACCCACGTTGCTGTTGGCATCGTTACGCAACTGTAAACAACTGGTTATATAATACATATGCACCTCTTCAACACATGAGTGTGCGTATACCACTACCATATTTCTGTTGCGTCATTCCGTAACGTTTCGTTCAATGTGAAAAATTACGCCACAGTCACCATCCCGCGCATGCTTCGCATAACATCGATTCCTACGGTACGTGGGATCTGCCGATTTTTTTCTTTAGCAACGATATGCAGTAGAGGAAACACAGCCCACCCTCTAAGAAAAAAGCAAACAAAAACAAAAAACGAACAATACGAAAATAAAACTTGAAAATTACATATGCGAGCTATATCATAGATCAGTCGCGTTCCATAAATTTGAATGATCGGATGCTGGACGGGTTGGTATTATATGCTGATTAAACGTAATTTGGCACGCAAATCGGCACCAAAAGAAAAAAAAAGGAAATAGAGAGGAGGAGGGGAGGGGGCCTGGAGGGGCGTCATTGCCAGCTATTTTTCTTCCTGGTGCGCCTGCGCATTTTTTGAGCCCGCCGAACAACATATACTCCGATTCTTCAGTGAATGCAGGATAGGAAAACGAAATTATCGGTGAAGCTTACTCATAAACTTCCATCGTTAAAGGGCCCCTCACCAGGCCACATAGCAAATTTTAGTTAGACGCTGGAAGCTGTTGTGTGCCGAATTAAGAGCAGTACGCCGCAAGAATTTTTCAAATCGGTTCATTACGAGCTGAGAAAAGCAATAATTTGTAGCGGCGCGAAACCAGGATGCGAGGAGGCGAGTTTCAAACCCTTGCCACTGGCCCCGTGTAGCCTTCGCAAGCCAAATCCCTTCCCTGCCCTCTTCACTTGACGCATGCGCATGAACACGTCATGCGCATGCATGGTCACGTGCGCATGACGTGCCCGAGCCAGCCCAAGCACGCGAGCGGCGTTGCACGGCCGCTACCTTTTTCTTTTTTTTTTTTTTTTATGTAGCGGCCGTGGGCGTTGTGTCGGCGTTCTCTGCGGTGTACTGCCTGTTTCTGCGGGACGGGCATGAAAGTTGCGACATTTGTACGGGCACGAGAGTGGCGGTATCATGAGCCAGTGCCGCATTAACGTTTACTTGGACGCGGTAGAATAAATGAGCATAATGAATGCTCGGACGCGCCAGAACATTACTTTTGTTTCCAGGGCTGGCGTCTGCTCGATGTTCTAACCGCGGGGGCACGAACGCATGGGAAACGGAGGCACGTTAGCCCCGCATCTTGCTGCAATTCACGAAAAAAAAAAAAGAAAAAGACGCGCATATTCCCTTTGCGTGTCTAATTATTTCTCTCAAGTTTTATTAATCTATTCAAGCAACAAATTACACAAACTACACATGTCGTGTCAAATAATTATCGCAGTGTCACGTGCTACTGTTGGCGACGTCAGAGCACAGTCTCTACGTAGAGGAGCGACGTCACAGCACTACCATCTACGTAGGGCCATTTTCTCATGTACGTCATCCCCTCATTCTCTGGGCGCGCGCCCGCGAGAGGAAGGGCAAGCAGCGTTCACCTTGAAATTTGACCCATTTCCGCGGCGCGTAGCGTTGCAAATTTTGGCAGACGTGATCGTGAACGCTCAGTGTATGCATTGCGCTCGTTAGCTCAAAATTGTCAAACCTGGTGAGGGGCCCTTTAACAGAATTTTTCGAAAGCCCCTGTGCCATAGCACAAATCTACTTACTAAGCTGGATTCCTAAGAGGCGGACATTACTTACACTGAAAACCAAACGTACGATTAATTAATTATTAAAACTTCACTATTCAACTTGCTAACTTCTCTAGCGCACATAAGGAGTCAGATTTACGATAAAAACTCAGCGTTCTACTTACTTTTTTAACAAAACGTCTTTTTAGACATTGGAGCTAATAAAATTACTTGAACACCAATGAATTGTCACAAACTTCGAGAACGCGGATCTCGAAATTGATGTCATACTGCGAATTTGTTCCATGTGAATAACACTTTAGAAGCCGTCGACTGTAATTCGCACATTACAATATGCGCCGTAAAGTAATTAGTACAATGCTGAATTAGCAAAACTTCGTTAATAGTTTATACATTCGTTTTGATTTCCTGCGCAAATACCTGTGCTTCCAGTAGTATAAACTAGCTCAAGAAACAGAATTGCGCTACATGAAACGGATGATCTTTAATGATTCTGTCTAAAACAAGCTAGACATCCTATATAACGCCTGTAAAGAAACATAGAAAACTAGTGTTTGCCAATCATTATTTTACGTCATTTAACCCATGCAATTCAGGCTTTGCTGCGCATCAATCCCGGCGTATTCTCCTCCAAATATAAACTCGGTATATGGTGTAATTCTCAATGGATATCGTGATCTTCGATAGCTTCTATAACTGCACAAACAGCTCTATCTGTAAAACGCTCGCATGATCCCAAGTCATGACTCCGTGTGGATAGGAAAAAACAAGGAAAACAGAGCAGAAGGGAGAAAAAGGTCTGGTATATAACGCACGGAATAAAGGCTCGCCTTCTTGTCGTTCCAGCTCATTTGCTATAAGCAACGGTCCAACCACAAAGATGCCGTTCTACATAACCTGACGTGGAAGCACGAGCACCTTTGAACCCCTTTCCGATGCCTTCGAAATCCATCCCTTTCTGGCCATACCTCAACGCAACCGCGAAATCGTGCGTGTGCGCCCCGTCTCTGTTCCTATACCACATCTTTGTGGTCTGTCAGCTTCCTTCCAAGGTTAGCGCCGTCCAGGCTCTTGCTACCATTCGTGAAACTTCTGTCCACCACATAGAAAACCTAGCATGAGACGACGCATGACAACATCCGACTGTCCAGCCTCCGACATCCAACTGTCCAGGCGGGTACATGAAACGGTCTATGCTCTCTGGTTATCTTACAAGGAATTCGAAAAACAATACAACTGAGCAGTTAGGGAAGGTTATATGATACCGTGAACAAACTTGGAACAGCAGACCAGCGTGATTTCGTCGGCAGTGAACTTATGGCAATGACAATAATCCAGCAGGGCCATAACATGATCCAGAGTCCTTTCTAGCGAAGCGATGGTTATATATGCTTATAGGAATTTTTTCTGGACCGGCAGAATGGTGCTAGTGTTGGATTTGGAAATGCCATTCCAGGTCACAGACGTATATTCCAGTTGGGAACACACATTGCTGTGTACAAGTTACGAAAGGGTATTGTAAAATTGAAATCTCTCGATAGTCTGAGAACAGAGACAAAAGAACGAAGACGCCGCAAAGCAGCGCTCTTATAGTGAATGCAGAAAAGTGTAAGGTTGTATCAAAGAGAGCACTGAAATAATTGATCGTCCAAACCTTATTTAACGACACAAAATTGACAGAGTATGAAAACGACACGCTTACAGTTTTGCGAGTGAAGTTCGTGACTTTGGTCTTAGCAGTTTAAGGCAGGGGTTATCGCTCTTGCACCCTTGAGGGACCCACTAGTAACCTTGTACACAGGAGGCATCCGTTCATTTACGGTGGCATGACATGGTCTGTCAACAAGATAGCTATGCAAGAGATTCACAACTGAAGGGTAACCATCAAAATGTATGTTATCCATAAGCAGTGAGTGGCTGACTACGTCAAAAGCCTTACTAAGGTCACACCAAATGGTGTCAACTTGCCCTCTCTGATACACAGGCGTGGAGATCTGCTTCATCAAACTAGCAAGATTTGTGATAGTTGAGCGGCCAGTGAGAAATCCTTGTTGTTTCGGATTTAATGAGCTTTTCACACCAAAAGACAATACGTTGTGTAGAGCCAGCTCAAATACTTTTGATGTGGTACAGAGAAGAGGCATCGGTAGATAATTCGAGACATCTGTTTTACAGCCAGACTTAAATACAGGAAAAACGCGAGCAGTTTTCCACATGCTAGGGAATGTTGGGGTATTCAGACAGTTCTTAAACATCGTAGTCAGTAGTGGGACAAATATACAGCCACATGCTCTCAAAATGGGGAAGGGGATGCCACCTGGGCCACATGATAACGATGGCTTTAAGCGCTAGACGCCCTCAGAGATTAGCTTTTCATCTAACGACAGCACTACATGTAGGAAAGGTCTTGGTCTGATACAGGTGCTGGAATCTGAAGCAATAATAATAATAATAATAATAATAATAATAATAATAATAATAATAATAATAATAATAATAATAATAATAATAATAATAATAATAATAATAATAATAATAATAATAATTCTGTCAAATATTGTATCACAAGTGCGCTTGGGTCCGACCGAAACGATTGTGACTGTGAATACACGAATCCAAGGGCCGTATTCTGACACGATCACTTTCGGTGGCACAGTTGCTTTGTGTGACGTAGCATCTCGCGTGTCCAATGATTGAAGCAACTATTCGCCCGCGTTTCCTCCACCAGCCAATCAGCGCGCCCTGAATGCGATATCTCCAAAAGTGGTCGTCTGAGAATACATCTCAAGAAACGCTTTGTTCTGACGCGCTCACGCACGCACGCACGCACGCACGCACGCAGCACACACACACACACACACACACACACACACACACACACACACACACACACACACACACACACACACACACACACACACACACACGAAATTAGAAATTAACGAAGAAAGAAGACCCGCAGTGGTAGCCTAGCGCTAAGCCCGAGGTTGCGGGTTCGATTCCCGACCTCGGCGACCGCGTCATAGATGGGGGCGAAGCGCTGCACCAACGTGTATCTAGATCTGGGTGCTCGTCAAAATTAATCCGGAATCCCCCACTACGATGTTCCTCATAGTCCTTTCATGCAGTGGTGTAAATCCAAAAAAAATCACAAGGGGGGCGCGCATCTTGCAATGGAGGCCTTTTTGTTCTGATAAATATGCTTTATTTTAATTCTATAAAAATTAAAATCATGCTTTCAAATGAAATGTAAAAGAAGCGAGCATGAACAGCCAGTAGTATATAATAATAATAATAATAATAGTAATAATAATAATAATAATAATAATAATAATAATAATAATAATAATAATAATAATAATAATAATAATAATAATAATAATAATGATAATAACCATTCAAATATTCCTGTGTACCATTCGTAGCTATCGTGCGAAGCAGCGTCGACGAATTGACACAAGGTGTACGAAAAGTCCTGCCTAAATTTCGTACTGGAAAAACACGCACAACCATTTTTCATTTTTTTTTCTCGTGTTTTTATTTCTCACGGTATAGCGCCGCCGGTTGTCGCTGCCCGGGTAGCTCAGTCGGTAGAGCGTTAGGCTTTTAACCTAACGGTCCAGGGTTCGAGCCCCTGCTCGGGCGGGGTTTTTTTTTTTTTTTCGTTTGCTATCTCTTTTTCATTTTCTTACCCATTGTCGGATACAACTTCAGAAGTCCGCGGCATTTCCTCCTCAAAGGCCGGCATTCCCAAACAATCACATAAAATCGGCCACGGTCATTAAAGCGAAAAGTATACAATCACTGCATACTGCCAGTTCAAACTTGTGGGGCTGAAGCATTGAGAACAACAAAGCAATTGAAGAAAAAGTTGAGGACCACGCAGCGTGGAATGGAACGCAAAATGAGAATCACATCCGTTCCACACCCGGCCTCCCAAGCCTAAACACAAGGGGGGTCAGGATTCCCCTGACCCCCCCCCCCCCTCCCCCATTTACACCACTGCTTTCGTGGTTTCAACTTTCAACCTCATTCTTCTAGTACAATCTAGAAACACGGACGTAACACCCCAGAAATTTAATTAGTGAATGAAAAAACAAAACACGTGGTCTTCAGCAGCACCACAGACTCTCATAAAAAGTTACAGAATATAAAAAGTAGTTTGGCATTTTTTCTCCCGACATGAGAGGGGCCCTATCATAATCAGTCTACTGCTGGACGAGGGCCCCTCTCAATGATCTCCAACTAACCCTCTCTTGCACGAGCTAATTATATTTTATGCTGCAAATTTCCCAATTTCATCACCCCACATGACTCTCTGCCGTCCTCGGCTGCGTTTCCCATCCCCTGGTATCCCTCGATATCCACTTCGTTGTTCTAACTGACCATCGGTTATCGGCCCTACGCATTACATGACCCACCCAGGTCCATTTTTTTTTTTTTACCTTGGTCAGAAAACGCTGCCGATCGGTAGTCGAGGGTCCTGAGAACGTGTGAGCCAAACGTTATAGCACAGCACGCATGTGCTATAAGGCCTGGAATATACAATTAATTTTCAAATTCAGCTAGAAATCACTCGCTCTTCTCCCGACAAATTATGCCACAAACCCAAATAACCTAAACCCAAAGTCCACGGCCATTGGCTGATTTGAGCATCATGAGCTGCATAGTCGCGCCCGCCGCGGGATGACGCGACATGCCCGCGCGCTCGCTCGCGATCGCACTGAAAGTGAGCCGCGCGTTCGAAGAAAAAAAAAAAAAGAAAGCGCTCAAAGTCATGACGGGCGCTAACGATTCCCCTCCCCTTTCGCGTAGCTTGCAACGCTCTCGGTGGTACGAAAGGAGAGCGAAAGCGATTAAAGCGTGCGACTAATCCCTGTAACTACGCTCGTAATTCTAAATATTTTTGCGGCAGTCGATTCGTCAGGCAATACTCTCCTTCGATGAAGCCATTCGATGATTGCTTGGAAATGTGCTGCAGGGCCCCTTGAATGTGAATAAGAATATCGGCTACCCTTGCATGTTTCCTGACCCGTTCTGCTTTCTTCGTATATGTTACATAGTCCTTAATCGTATATGCTACATAGTCCTTAACTTATTCTTGTGTTCCTTTGTTATCCTCCTAGTTTCTGCCCCAGTTTCGGCACTATCAAGCATCGAGACCAGTTTGTGACATGCGTATCTGGAGTGGTATATGAAGTTCCCTTATCGTGTGGTTACAGATATATCGGCCAGGCTGGTATAGGTGTCTGAACGAAAGGCTAGAACACTGGAGGAAGGTAGGGAACTACCGCGACGGAATCTTCTGTACATTGTAAGGAGTGCGGGATCAAGGAAAATAAGCCTTGTAAGAGACTGTTAAATTTGTGCAGGGTAGTAGCCATAACTAAGAGCCAAGGTGTCAGGGAGATAAGTAAAAATGATTTTATTTGAAAGGTGGGTCAGTCTTGCGTGATCAGCGCACCTCCCATTTTTCTGTCACCTAAAGAAACAAAGTTTCTGAACATGCTCACCGGATGTCAGCATTTAGGTCTTGTGGCGCCATGAAGTAAAGCGTTCATATTACGCAATTTGGTAAATGAACGATCAGTTGGAAACAAGCGCTTGTGTTGCCATCACCTCCCTCTGTCCTTTCTTTCTGCCTGCTTAACAGTGTTCTGCCATATGATAGTACTGGTAGAATGCAATGATTGTATACTTTCCGCTTTAGCGACAACCGGCTAAGCTGCCGGCCCATCCTTCGGTAAATTTCCTTGACATGAGAAAGCTCCCTTGTTAGTAACTGACCTAGATTTACATACTCTGTACGAATTACCGCGGGTTTGCCGGGTTTACCGCGAGGTCTAGAGTAAGGAGGAAAGGCTGATAACAGGGGAAAAAACAAAAACAAAGCACGCATCGTGTTTCTCACCGCTGGGTAGGTGACGTTGTAATTCGATGCTGGGCTTTTAAGAGCTATTACTCATAATCGCCTTAAGTGACCCACCCGTTTTCCAGTCATCGCTATTGGCTCGCTTTTAGTAAACGACGCGGTTATGTAACCTGCGATGGTGCACCGATATACATGTAATAGGAGTTCTTGAGCCACTGTACCCTTGTAACGCTGTGCTCTACATGTTTTGTCCTCCCTTCTATATAGCTTTGAGGTCGATCTGTATTGTTCATAAAAGTTTGGCAGCATGCTATATTATTTGCAACACTTGAAGACGAAAGCCTGCTAATGCACTGTTTTTTTTTTTTTGCTCTTTCCTTTTCTTTTCTTTGTAACATCTCTTTTCTATCGTCCTTTACCCCCCTTACCTCTATACCCAGCACAGCGTAACCAGCCGGCCTGAGAACTGGCTAACCTTCCTGTCCTTCCGTCTGTTTCTCCCTGTACAATCGGGGACCATATTTCTTGCAAGACATGACGAGTCGCAGTGTGGGAGACACGCATTAAATTACCCTGACTTTCTCAGTCAATCGCTTTGAATATATTTGAATGCTGTTTGGTTAAACACGTTTCCGATTAATGCACTGTCGTTTTTACCCTCATCTCTACGGTGTGCCTTTATGGGCCCCTAGGTTAAACAACCACGTAAACTATATACAACTTTTATGTTTTCTTGCCTGACCCAGACAAAGAAACAAGCGATGAGACCCACGCTTCTTTCTTCATTTTTTTCCCTTTTTTTGGAGGCTTCTTAGTGCTGTTTAAAGCCTTACAACTCCTCAACGTTCACGAGTGGCTTCGCGCGCTGGTTAGTCCTGGTCCTTCGCTGCGGCAATTTCCGCCTTCCGCAGTAAGCACTGGAAATACCGGACGCGCTGAAGAAGAACGTGATTAATTTAGACCCCTCATCCGGAGCTTCAGAGGTACAACGAGGAGCTGTCTTAATATGTCCTATCTCGATGTCGTCCTGAGGTGCGGTGGTTGTTTATCATCCGCTGCACGCTGTTCGCGTCGAATCGGCCAGTCACACCTCGAGGGATCGGGGCTGGATTCTGGACTTTTTAAATATTTCCTTTAATTTACATGCAGTGTATTGACAATCCTACAGCATATGTGGGGTGTCCGGATCGACCCACATTTTTCGCATGCGGGTAGTCATACTGCGATGTATGTAAAGTCTTGGTAGTGAGCATGTGCGTGCCTGTCTGCACAGCGTCTTTGGCGGCTGTGCCGGAAGTGTATTGTGTTCCGCGTTCCATTCACTTAATGTTTGCTACTTATTTTGTTTAGGTTGTTTCAATTCCCTTGGTATTACTCAGGACCTGAAGGCCGTTAGCCGAGAATGCTGAATGCTTACTCATTAATCAGAGTATTTACGTGGGCTCACGGGCATGGGCGGAGGGTTTTCATTTTACCGGAGGGGGCGGGGGCCCGACTTGCTCTTCCACATTTCTCTCTCACTCTCCCTATATATATATATATATATATATATATTATATATATATATATATATATATATATATATATATATATATATATATATTATATATATATATATATATATATATGGCATCAATTTCTTGTTTCGTTCAGTTATAACCATTTGATTGGCCTCCTGATTTTTATTATTCTACAATAAACAACTTTTATGTTAATTATCGTATATTCCATGTTCATTAATTTTTAATTGGCAGTGTTATGGCAAAACCTGCTATCCCTCAGGTGGCGCAGACTGTCCTCGTTGTGTTAAATTTATATTTAAAGGAGCACTGACATCAAATTTACGCATGTCAAGATTTTTGCATCCACGAGTAGTTATCTACCCCCTAGTAGCGATTCGCGACTGAAAATGCAACTGAGGGACGAATAGCTATTTGTTTTATTGATTTATATCACCGGTATCTAGCACGATTCAAAACGGCCGGCAAGCCCGCCATTTCTTAGCGCTGGCAGCGCTCCCTCGCAGTCAATTCCAGACCACGCCCCAGTTTACCACTTGTCCACAGAAAGGAGTGACGTGAGGATCAGCTGCTCAGCTAACATTTCGTCTGCTAGGCGCGCGCGTTCAGTCATGCCGCCACCAGCATCGCCGTCGTCGCCGTCAAAAGTATCGACTAGTGCTGAAGACGGCATTCTGGAACTTAGAATCACCGCGATACGCGACGTCGCGAATCATTTTCGCTTCGACCCTTTGCAAAACAGCGATTCAAAAATGGAAGCTGTTCCAAGCAGCAACGAGGAGGTGCCCGGGGACGCACGCTTGGGCCATACTCGCTGGTGTGTCTCAATTAGCTATATGAGAGAATTTTAGCGTGCACAGCATTCCGGTATACGCAAAGGGGTCTGTGGAATATCGGCATAGCGAATGCACACCAGCGGAGAAATAGAATACGATAGGTTTCTACAATAACAATTCTGTGCTTGCCAGGTTCTTCTTTGCACCGCCAGATGGCCCCACCTATCCGGCCTCTCACGGTTACGGCTGCAGTAACCCGGTATTACGCTAGCGCAAGGAAGTCCACGGATGAACTAACATTCACTAATAACGCTACATACGTGTTACTTGTTAGCGATGATATTTATGTATAGGCTGCTCCACTTCGATAGCTTGTGGTCGTGTTGGCGTGTACCGTACGTGTAATGAAACGCCACGCACTTTCCGCTTTTTCCGCGCCTCGACGAGCAGGTACGTACTGCGCAGCGGTTCCTCGACATGCTGGCACGCAGTCGCTCCGATTGATCGCACTCGCGCTGAGGAACACACGACAAATCAGTCGATACGACACGATGAATCGCAGGCACGGATCGGGACAGCGAGGAGAGCCACTGGCTGGGAGTGAGAGCCGGTGAGAGCGTCGCCTGTCGTCGGCGGTGTCGGCAGCACAATAAATACACTCAGTTCGTCGACGTCATTGTTACTAGCGTATCGTCACTCAGGATGGTATGATCGGAATGAATCACACTTGTTACGTAGCACTAGTGTCGATGTCGCAGCGTGATCAATCTTCCGTTGAGCTTTTGTACGCTGTTTGCCCTCGAAATAAAATTACTTCCACGCGACGGACGCCATTCAAATTTGGCCAAGGAGACCTATGCATACCGAGCAATCGAATGAAGGGCCCATCTCGACTTTGAAATTTGATGTCAGTGCTCCTTTAATCCCGAGGGTTCAACAACCATGCGCTATTGCTGGGATCGCGCCCACTTTTTTTTTTCTTTTTGGCCAGGGACGAACAAAACTTTTGGACCAATTCGCGAAATAACGTTTTAAAAACGGTTAATTACCTCATTTAATAAAAATTTCGGGCCAGTTGTTTGTTTGTAAAGTACATTTGGAGGCCGTCACATTTCATTGCAACATTTTTGGCTGCAATTGCCGGCGTCGCAATTCAGCAAATCGTGTAAGTTGCATATATGTCTTACTGATAATAAAAAATGCAGTTTGTGCAGCGGGCCTTTTCGTGATGGGGGCCAAAAATGTAGTGTAAAAGAGGGGGGTGGGCGGGGGGGAGTCGATGTGCAAGGCTGTAGTTGTTCCTCCTGATGCGGGACCGTGCACAAGCCTCTGCCTGGAGCCCTCACATGTAACCTATAAGGAATAGCGCTTTATGGTGGCAAGAATGGCCATGCAGCCACCCTAATAGTACGATCTCTAGAATAATGTTCTATAGGGCCTGAGAACTTGAGCAGGTGATTGATGAGGCTGACCGCACGGTTGCATAGCAAGAAATTTATTCGCGTCGCGGTAAATGTTCTAACAGCAGAGTAACAGCTAGCTAAGGAGGACTTCCCGATTTCGTCCTGAGTCGTACTCTGGCGCTGTCTACACTGACTTAGAGGAGGTGCGGGGGGGGGGGGGGGGGGGGAGGAGACCTTTCGGACATCACAAAATGCTATTTGATCGATTTTTGCAGGTATCCTTTCTAGCTGTGCAAATGCAAGGCTTCTTAAAGCAGAAATTTCACCGTAATTGAGGTGTTTGACTCTAGTCACGGTGAACGACAAAAACGACATGTTTTCGTTCCCGGGAAAGCGACAAAGGCAGTCTCAACTCTCATTTGAACATTTCGAACGCAGAGCGCGCGCGCAGGATCGAGCAATTTGAAAGTGCTCAATATGTCGCAAAGCTTGATTGTGTTTGACCAACATTGATGCCAAGTGTGTCTTTACAACGAACTGATTATATAAATAATGCAACTTAATTGTAACTTAAGCAAAAGCGAAATTTTTATTTTTGTCTTAGTAGAAAGGAGGACCGTCGGGAGTTTAATTTCAGTGCGTTTTACCAGGGAGAAGTCATGCTTTTCGCGCTTCTCCCTTGACACATTCGTCGTCAAAGTTTTGCTATCGCTGGTACAGGTTATTGGGCGCGGCGCATAATTGGCAGTTTTTGAATAGGGGCCCCAATTTCGTTTTGGGGCCCCAAAGAAATAGCGTCGAGGCCACTGCGCACGCACGAGACCCAAACAGCGTTTGGGTTTTGCGTTGGGGGCGCTATTTCTCTAATTTAGCGGGAGCCCCAAAGCCTGCCCCAAAAGCTTTGCGTCAAACAAACATGACGGCACCCACTGAAGCGACGGCTCTTGGCCAAAACTAGAGTGACCTAGAATAGGGGGAGAGTCCAACCCAAAGCGAGCACACGCAAAGGGTTTTGGGGCCCATTCGAAAACTCCCTAATAACGTAAGAATGAGAAACGAACCAGATCGTCACAAAATGAGACGTTTGAGTGATACATTCTGCCCTTTAGCTGCTCTGGTTGCTCTGTTTTCTGAAATCACCACTGTATAAAATAAATGAAATATCACGGGGAAAAGTGCGGTCAAAATTTTGGGTAGCATCACGCGGTACACGCCGCACCGCACACAGGCAGCATACCCTAGCAGACAACAACGCCACCCGAGACAGCGGCTCGGCTGACCTTCGGAAGCTGATCGCGAAGAGCATCAACAAAATGGCAGCCGGACCAGTGGACATGGAGCTCAAAAAGGTAAAGCAAAACGTGTTTATTACTAAAGATTCTACTTGATCTTGGGACCTGAGGCTATTTGGTAGCGCAGAATTGTTCCACGAAGCGTCGGAGTCCAGCAGAGTTCGCACAAGTTCTGACAATTTATTGCTTGTATCCAGTTTGCCGGAACCATGTGTCATTCGCTGTCATTCGCAGGCGTTTCAAGAGCTTCAAATGAAAATGATTGACACAACGAGGCGTCTACGGCAAGCTGACGTGCAGATCGAGACCCTCAAGAAAGCAGTCAAGTACGCCTATTGTACGGGCGAAGTGATCTCCGAGGCTCCACCCGACACAAAAATGTATCAGTCTGTCGGAAGAATGTAGGTGTGCCGTTTCATTCAGATATTTTGCACGTGTTGGTTCTACGCCAATGTCATTATTTATGAACCGTACACTTGCTGCGTACTGTTCAGTAATCACCGTTGTTGCGTTCTTTCGGCGGCGAGGAATAGAGAGGCGTGGTGCAGATTATAGTAAAAGGAATTAGCAAATAACATTTTATTTTTTTTTCTTTCGAAATACTGGGCGCAGCAGATAACGGGATTGTTACACGAAGAAGGCGCGGGTGAAAAAGTCCCTATAGCTAAGTATAAACTGGACAGTTGCGAAAACGGAGTTGTGCTTATCCCCTCAGATGAAGCATCTTGTGTAATCTGGCGCGCACAGCGTAGGTGAGAACATCTGATTAGGGGTGATCGATATTTCTTAATTTCGGCGTGAAATCACTCTTAAATTTGGACTGGTAGCAAGGTAGCGGCTGTTGCCTTGGTTTCATTCTCTGGTCTTATGTCTCCTAGCCTGGGCACTGCATAGGTGACGCGTTCTAAGAGCACTTAGGTATTCATTCATAGGCCGGTTTGTTTGTTCCGTGGCAGGATTGCTGTGTGGTGCTGAAAACGATACGGACTAAAAGAGTGACAAGCATGACACTTATTCTTGTGTACTCTATGGTCATGTCTTTTTCTGCTTCACATTCACCTTTCATTATGCCACTGCACGTCAGTTTCTTGCACCAAGATAATGTGGATGTGACCCCTCCTCCTACTATAAAACAAAAAGAAATCTCATGGCTAGTGTTTCTGCACGCCCTGTATATATAACTTGCAACTACGTCACACTGCGGAACTGTGTGGTACGACCTCTGAATGCGCCGCCATCACCGAGCACATGGCAGCAGATGACACCGAGTCAAGCTGTGCGGCTCTCGCATTTCCTGTCAACACCAACATCGCAGTGGCGATTTGTGCGATATTTGGCTGCCGCACAAGAAGTGTAAATCACATGAAAAAGGACCAGACGCGGGAATGTACCATTTGGTGGTACATTCCTGTGTCTGGAAACCATGAACCAGTGAGACCACATGAAAGAGCTGTCCGACAAGCGGAGCATACGGCTTGCGCGCATAACTAGGAATGACCTCAAGACACTGAGCAATGTTCGTGTATGCGGGCGTCAATTCGTAACAGGCAAGTTATGTTTCCAAATTTCCCTACGTTTTTGCTCAGTGTATCACCACGGAGTTGATTTCTCGGTGCGCTATGCGTGAGGTGAATTTTTGTCCAAACGTGAAGCACCGAATTCAACACAATGAATGCGCGTTGCTTTTCGGGAGACCCACTATGCTCTCCGATGAAACGAACCCCGACTGGGCTCCAAACATGTTATTGGGTCGCGGTTGTATGCAGTATTCAGCAACGAAATTTGCATGCTTTGAGCGCTGCAAAATGCGGGCGGCGAAGAGCACCACTATAGGTGACTCGTGCGAAGTTGTTTGACACCTTACGGACATCATGGACTCGGACACTGCAGACATGGAGGATCCGAGTTTCCCAGTCAACATTGCAGGCTGCAGTTTTACTGACGTAAGGTTTGTTATGGCCCAAACACGGTTGTAATGCCCCGTCCGTACGTAATATAATTGTGTGAGTCTAGGGGCTTATAGACCTTCATTTTGTCCAGTGAAACATAATTTGTCAATAACACCAGATAATTTATAATGTCGACATGGGTAACCGTCGGCAGCAGGCTTTCATCTGCTGCGGCTTGTGCACCAACCGGTAGCTCATATAGGGATCCACGCCGTCGCACAGGGCCATTTTTTCTTTGTATCTGGCCCGCATTGGGCCCACATGTTCGTCAAAGTATGCCAGACAATATCCTCAACGATCCTCCTTCGTCATAAGCGCAAGGCAAACGATCCGCCGCACGAATGTAAACACGGCGCGGTCACTGATATGTATGTGCTCCGTTGGCTCGGTGATGGCGGACGCAAGACAGGAACTGACAGCACATGCAAGTTACGTATGCATAGCATGCATGAGTAACACAATGCATGAGAGTGGCCTTTTATTTTTACCATTTTACTCACCATGGTGGCTAGCGACTATGGTGTTGCACTGCTGAGTAGAGCACTGCACGGGCCGATTTTTCCGGCCCGGCCCAAAAACGCCATACTCCGGCCCGCCCGAGCCCGGCCCGGTGTTCCTAAATGTGGCCCGTACCCGGCCCGGGCCCGAAAGGCTTGGGCCCGGCCCGTTTCAGCTAGTTATGCCTTGAGCATAAAGGAGGCACTGTCCAACCTTCCGTTATTGTGAAGATACCTGCCGACAAGATATTTTCTAGAGATTGTTTTAGGAACTTCTTTCAGTGTCACAAATTTCACCGGTACTATGTACACTTTCGGTGAATTACGCGCGTAACACTCTTGCGAAATGATTGCAGGGCAATATAAAATATAATTGGAGACATAGCTGGCTCTTTCATGTACGCACGCAGTGCTAACCACGCAATCTCATTTTTGCATTTCAAAGAACAACTACAAAATATAATACCTGCATAAAGTGGAGAAAAAAGCATGGCAGACATTTTTACATCAACTGCAAACGAGCTAGGGCAGTTGAGTAAAAGTAGCAAGTCTCCTGCAAACCTCATCTATTGCACAATGCAATGGGGAAAAAAACGTGCTCTGTCTGCTTCTGGGAGGAATACGCCAGGCTGGGCAGCGTTACATAAATTAAAGCTGTCGTGTTGACTCCTCGGCAGGCAACTGCACCCAACCTACACTACGTTTTCGTATTCAAAACAACAAGGTTCTTTGTCCCACCCTTCTTCCCCGAGTCACCGTCACCGCCACTCGGGAAAACGAGTGTCTCTATGGTCTGGAGCATCGCCACTAGTAATGGGAAAATCAACAACGGCGTTTGCCCTGGGATAAGAGTCGCTCCGCATCTTGCACTGAAAATGCACGAAAAACAGCTCCTGAGATATTAATGACTCACAAGTCGCGTTGGCCAGTCTACGGGCATGCGAGCGTAGCTGCATACTCGAATTGTTTCCCTAGATACAAACGCGCACATCTTATACACACTAATCTAGGCAGTTTACTGTTGTTTTCCTTACACGGTACCCAAGAACGTCTTTCACTCACTATAATGGCGGAAACTTATATTGGGCGTTTCTTGAAATCCCATGTAGCATACCGATGGAGCAAAATTGTAGACGTCTTGTACTGTGCAATTTCTATGCACGCCAATGCAGTCCAGGTGGTTTAAATTACCCGGAGCCCTCAACGACGGCGTCTCATATAGCCTGGGTCGCTTCGGGAAGTTAAACCCCACAAAACAACAAAAAGAAAGCTACACAACGTACACACGCAATAATACCTATACGTATGAGTCC